>NW_019385266.1:30629-35009 GCF_000671375.1 Centruroides sculpturatus
TTGTTGTTGTCGAAACTGTGTTGTATTTATGTATTGTATACTGGCATTTAGTTTGTAGTAATGTTTATATGTGTTTTTAACCACGATAAATACTGTATAACGTCTAAATACTCTTTTAATTTCCTGCTGCATATCTTGAAAATTTATAGACAATTCTCATTTATTTATTACTTAATCGTTCCACTGCTTGTTAATTGAAGTTTCTGGTAAAGAGTTTTAAGAAACACTAATAGAACATTCTATATAAACTGTATATAATATTTTTACAGAATAATATAAAAAGGTAATTATTAATACGTAGTAACATAAACATTATAACTGCAAAATCTCAATAGAGATTAAATATATTTCAGATAAAATATTCACAAAATTTATTTATTGAGTTTCAGATCGATTAAATAAAAAAAAATAGTATCAGTCTTTACTATCTTACAATATTAATGTATATTTTAAAAGACATTTATTATGACTATAGCTTTTATAATTATTTTTTTTTATTCAGGAAGCAGATGTGGCTTTTGTACCTGTAGGCATCAACTACGAACGCTTCTCTGCAATGGAGTTCACGTCAGTTTTTACTTTTTACCCTGTAGTTTTTCTTATTAAAGCTCCAGATAAGATTTTTGATTGGAATTCTATTACGAAGCCTTTCACCTTAAAGGTAAGTAACAATAACAAGTGTTAAACTATAACTAAAACTCAAACATAAAGTTTTATTTCATGTAATCAGGTTTGGATAGCTATATTTTCTATTGTATTGATATTTGGACTAACGCTATATAAAGTGCTAGAGAAGGACTTTATCGCTGCAAGAACAGGGAAACGATGGACTCTATGTACAGTTTTTTGGAATTTAGTTTGTACATTTCTTGGCAAAGGTAAATACATTAATTATGACATAACACAAATTTTAAGTTTAATATAGAAAAATACTATTCAATTTATTTAGGACTGAATCTAGACAAAGTGAAAAGGTTTGCATCTAGATTCATGATAGGAATTTGGTGGTTATCGATTCTTGTTTTGATATCCGGTTACAGTGGGGCGTTAATGTCTTTTATGACATGTCCTTTAACTGAGTCTGTTCCAAGAGATTTTCAGGAACTTGCTGTTTTTGTCCGCAACGGAGAGTTCTCATGCGGAACATACAAAGGATTTTTTGTGTGGAAAGACATCATGGTAAGTGTTTTAAATTTAAAAATTTATAATATTTATATGGAAGGATATCTTCTTAAGTGCTTTATAATTTCAGGATGTGTTCATTATAACGATTGTGTTTTTTATTAATATAATTATTAATTCTAGGAATCGAAGTCAGAAAATATTAAAATTATAAGTGAAAACATTCTCTCGAATAATAACTTCATGTCTACAACAGAAGGCATTAAAAAAGCGCAGAATGAACGATTTGCATACATAATGACTAAACTTGTGTTAAATCTGTACATCAGTAAAGTAGAAAGGCATAAATATGTGATGTCAAAAGATTTTTTTCGTTCATATATGATCGCTTTTGCAATCAGAAAGAATTTTCCATTTAAGAAGGAGTTATCTAACACGTAAATAATTTATATACTCATTTATACTGCATACCGCAATTAAAATTTATTTTTATATATTCAAAACGATCTTATTTTAGAATAACTCACATGTTTGAAGCTGGAATATTTGAGATATTGTATCCTCAGAAAGTTGAAGAATTCCAAAAAGCATCAGAATTCCAACCGTTGTCAATAGAAGATATTAAAAGTCCTTTGTTACTTATGGGCATTGGATATCTAGTGTCTTTAATCTGCTTAATCATTGAAATAATATTAACTAAAGTGATTAAAATTCTTACTCGTAATCGACTTTATTAATGCAAAATTATAGAATATAACTACAGTAAATTATNAAAAATATATTGCTATAACACACATATTTCTAACATCATTAATGATGAATGGTACACATGTTTATTAGTTGTGATTAACAAAGAACATTATGTGGGGTCTTCACGAATTAGATTACAATACAGACTATACAGTAGAGAACGCAATTTTGAAAAATTATGAAATACTTAATTTAAGTTTTATCATTGTTTTATTTTTTATAAACCAGTTTGTATCATTACTTTATATTAAATTCTTATACAAATTAATTTTATAACAAAAGAGTGTATCTGATCTATACTACTATAATCAATGTATAAAAACATAAATATGGAATAAATATCCTATGAAACAACATGACATTTGCAAACAACACTATGTTGGCTGATATTTCTATGCATTTCTTACAGTGGAATCAACATAAAAATTAGTGCAATAAAAAAAAGAATTTTAGAACACGAAAACAACAAATTAAACAAAAATAAAAGCTGCTTATAGCTGGCAAGATATAAAATGTGACTTCGAGTAATTAAACAGATTTGATATTTTTAATTAAATATATTAGTCAAACTGTATGGTTTATATACACTTCATATTATTCCTGAATATTCTAATTCACCTAAGAAAACTGCAGTTTTCACAAATCTATCATTCAAATATATATTTATTTCTACATACTTTTTAACTAAATATTATATTGAATGCATATATGTACATTTCAGCTCTAAAACTATGGGTTCGATTAACTCATAGTATTATACTTTTATCTTGTTATATGATGTTAAATTAAAACATTTTAATCTTAGTTTAAAAAAATATATTTCAAAAAAATATAAATTATAAGACATAAAATTATGTTTTTCAGTTTAGTTATTTTGCATATATTTAATTGTGATATTTAAATAGTTACATTATAGTGCACCCGATAAAAAAAGCCCTTGGATATCAAGATATAAGTGGTAAGTGGTATGGAATTACAGGACAAGTTGCAAACCAGGTGAGTAAACATAAAATTCAAATGTTTAAAATAAGTTAATGTTTAAAAAGCTAATTTTACTATCAATAAGTAAAACAACATAGCCGTATTTGGGACAAGACTATATCTCAGAGACTCACTACTAAGCGGAATTACTTTGACATTCAAGCGAGTCTCATTCTCATTTTCCAATTTTTTTCAGTATCTCTAGTTTTCAGCGCGATCATTCAGATTTTGCCGGCCATGTTTGCACTGTCGTCCACGATGCATTTTTGGTGAATTTAACCTATTTATGTCGAAATTTCTATCCATTGCGTGTTGGCCTGAGTCGAATTTTTGTTAATGAGTAACGAAATTTTTCAGTTCTTGAAATAAATAATCGTGGCTATTGTATTGTCTGAAATTATTTTTTTATTTTGCACAACTAATATCCAGTTTAATTCAATTATAACGTCATTGAATGTAACGACAAACTTAGTATAACGTCTGTAGCAGCGTAGCTAAAATCTGTATATGGGTCATTCTAAGTTAAGAGGTACTCACTGGTTAAGAGATGTGGCCACGACATAAATGTTAGAAATTTAATCTAAATATGTAACATTTTTATTGAAATAACTAATTTGTGCATATCTGCAAGGTGGCTAGTCAATTTATTTATTTTATCTTGTTTTATGAATGACCAGGGGAGATACTCAATACAGGGGAGAGACTAGGTGTACAAGGTAGGATACTTTATGAACAGGGGAGAGAGAGACTTTAACATTGCTTTATGAAAGAAAATAGACTTTTTTTTAAGAATCAACTTTATTTATTCATTTTATAATTATTAAATTATCAGACTGTTTATTTTCAAGCAGCCTGTTAATATCTTCATTCTGAGGAGGTGGTAGTAGCAGTGGGTCTTCATTATCCGAACTAGGAAGGGTTGTGGATTCATTACTTATGATTTGAAGTACTAAACGACATCTACGATTCTTTGCTTTTTCTCTTCTCAATTTTCTAGCTTCTCGCTGTTCTTGGGGGGTCATTTGGTTCACAGTCTTAACAATTCCTTTTTCTTTTTTCTTTTGATACTTTTCATGTTCTTTAAGTTTTTGTAGTACGTATTTGTCAGGGTCATTTTTTATGCATTGGTACCTTAATCTTTCTGCTACACGATTTTTTTCTAGGCGTTCTTCATGTGCCATTTTTTCCTTGCTAACATATTCTGTAAAAGACATATTATACCATAATTAAATGTATGAGATAGGCTAAAAGAGTAAAAATGTATATTGACTAAATTACGGAACGACAGTTCACTTGTTATCCATAAAAATACTATGATCTGACGTTTTTATATCTCCCCTGGAATCTTAAAAGGCAGGGGAGATATGACAGGGGAGATAATTTTTCATTAGAAAACCGAAATAATCGTAAGAGTATTTATCGTACACAATTAACAAATAAATATGAGAATCTATGCACAAATAACAGTAAATATACAAATAAAATAAAGTTCTTAGATAAATAATCACAAAATAAAACTTACCAGGG
>NW_019385266.1:37386-52106 GCF_000671375.1 Centruroides sculpturatus
TTGTTGTTGTCGAAACTGTGTTGTATTTATGTATTGTATACTGGCATTTAGTTTGTAGTAATGTTTATATGTGTTTTTAACCACGATAAATACTGTATAACGTCTAAATACTCTTTTAATTTCCTGCTGCATATCTTGAAAATTTATAGACAATTCTCATTTATTTATTACTTAATCGTTCCACTGCTTGTTAATTGAAGTTTCTGGTAAAGAGTTTTAAGAAACACTAATAGAACATTCTATATAAACTGTATATAATATTTTTACAGAATAATATAAAAAGGTAATTATTAATACGTAGTAACATAAACATTATAACTGCAAAATCTCAATAGAGATTAAATATATTTCAGATAAAATATTCACAAAATTTATTTATTGAGTTTCAGATCGATTAAATAAAAAAAAATAGTATCAGTCTTTACTATCTTACAATATTAATGTATATTTTAAAAGACATTTATTATGACTATAGCTTTTATAATTATTTTTTTTTATTCAGGAAGCAGATGTGGCTTTTGTACCTGTAGGCATCAACTACGAACGCTTCTCTGCAATGGAGTTCACGTCAGTTTTTACTTTTTACCCTGTAGTTTTTCTTATTAAAGCTCCAGATAAGATTTTTGATTGGAATTCTATTACGAAGCCTTTCACCTTAAAGGTAAGTAACAATAACAAGTGTTAAACTATAACTAAAACTCAAACATAAAGTTTTATTTCATGTAATCAGGTTTGGATAGCTATATTTTCTATTGTATTGATATTTGGACTAACGCTATATAAAGTGCTAGAGAAGGACTTTATCGCTGCAAGAACAGGGAAACGATGGACTCTATGTACAGTTTTTTGGAATTTAGTTTGTACATTTCTTGGCAAAGGTAAATACATTAATTATGACATAACACAAATTTTAAGTTTAATATAGAAAAATACTATTCAATTTATTTAGGACTGAATCTAGACAAAGTGAAAAGGTTTGCATCTAGATTCATGATAGGAATTTGGTGGTTATCGATTCTTGTTTTGATATCCGGTTACAGTGGGGCGTTAATGTCTTTTATGACATGTCCTTTAACTGAGTCTGTTCCAAGAGATTTTCAGGAACTTGCTGTTTTTGTCCGCAACGGAGAGTTCTCATGCGGAACATACAAAGGATTTTTTGTGTGGAAAGACATCATGGTAAGTGTTTTAAATTTAAAAATTTATAATATTTATATGGAAGGATATCTTCTTAAGTGCTTTATAATTTCAGGATGTGTTCATTATAACGATTGTGTTTTTTATTAATATAATTATTAATTCTAGGAATCGAAGTCAGAAAATATTAAAATTATAAGTGAAAACATTCTCTCGAATAATAACTTCATGTCTACAACAGAAGGCATTAAAAAAGCGCAGAATGAACGATTTGCATACATAATGACTAAACTTGTGTTAAATCTGTACATCAGTAAAGTAGAAAGGCATAAATATGTGATGTCAAAAGATTTTTTTCGTTCATATATGATCGCTTTTGCAATCAGAAAGAATTTTCCATTTAAGAAGGAGTTATCTAACACGTAAATAATTTATATACTCATTTATACTGCATACCGCAATTAAAATTTATTTTTATATATTCAAAACGATCTTATTTTAGAATAACTCACATGTTTGAAGCTGGAATATTTGAGATATTGTATCCTCAGAAAGTTGAAGAATTCCAAAAAGCATCAGAATTCCAACCGTTGTCAATAGAAGATATTAAAAGTCCTTTGTTACTTATGGGCATTGGATATCTAGTGTCTTTAATCTGCTTAATCATTGAAATAATATTAACTAAAGTGATTAAAATTCTTACTCGTAATCGACTTTATTAATGCAAAATTATAGAATATAAATATTATAATAATTTTACTAATCACTTTAACACAGAAAAGATAAAACTATATACTTTTTTTATTCTATCTTTTAATTACATTCAATAAAATAAACAATTGTTAATTAATTAAGGAATTGAACGTTCTTAATTTTATTCTAGACACCGCAAAATTGTATTTCGCATTATGTAAGAAAAATTCGGATTTATTATTATATAGATACTAACTAATTCTTAATATTGTAATTAATCAAAACAATAATTATATATAATAATCAACTTTAGAATATCTAACTTTATAATGTATCTTATTGTGCAAATTCAATATATGTAAAAATATCGCGAAAATTTTATAGAAATACTTTCATTGCATGAGAATTTTTCACGAAATCAATATAGATTTAGAAATATCTCTTGTTCGATAAAGCACTTTATTTGAAATATTTATAAACTTCACCTACCTTAAATAACAACTATCTTTCGTATGTAAAATTAACCATTTGTTAATTACAATAACCATAAATCAACGTATATTCAAAATATTCAAACATACTTTCGTTCGTTGTAAAATACAATTTTGTAATTATGTGCACTTTACAAAAAGTATGAAATAAACCAAAATTAATTATACAGCTCACTTTAGAATTCATTATTTGTAATCATATGATTATCATTTAATTACTTCGTACTATATTATATTACTTCGTAATAATAGAAATGAAAAAACACTCGCTAATTCGCTCTCTGTTAAAAATAAATTATCGTAATTATAAGCCGATAATTACGATATAAAGCAAATTTCACGCCAGTTTAAATTTCAGTTGATTATGTGAATTCAACTCAAAATTTTTCAATAGTAAGAGATTAGATTAAATTATTCAAATAGTCATAGCGAATCACAAGTACTTGTGCCGACAAGGATTCCTCTTGATAGGACTGTATTTAAATGTCAGACACTTCAATTTACCCGAAAATGTTCACACCACTGACAAATGTTTTCACACTCTGCCAAGTGTAAAACAGACAAATAAAATTTTCGGACACTGGCGGGCAATTTGAAATTGATAAGCATGCCTTTAATAAAACTTCATAGTTAATTGTTAAGAAGCTTATACCAAACAGATAATCATTTTAATATATAACCGTAAACAAGCATTTTTGTAAAATAGTTTTTACGTTTACTTTTCTTCATCTTTATTTACTCCCGATACCGCAAGAGCATAATCGATTTAAATACAAAGATATGTCAAAGCACAGGTAAATACATACATAATAACAGACAGATAACGTACAAACAGTATGACAATGGAGAAGTATGAACAGATGTTAAGATGACCAACACAAATCAACCGATATTATACAAAACTTGAGAGTAAAATAACATGTACAGCAAATTAAAATAGACAATACTAATAGTAATAATGAATATTACACAGATACTCTCTCATACATGAATCGACAAAACTTTGTTTTTAAAAAAGTATGATGTACTGTACAAAGGTAATCACTAATAAAAATTTAAGGTTCAGAAAATATACCATAAATTAATTTAATTTAAAAAATTATTAAAATGCAGCCTGGCATTGTAACGATGTCACAATGAATAATTTCTCATCTCACTTTAAATTTTTCTCAATAGACTAAAAAATGTTTACATGACAGAACATTTAAAATACTGCGTGAACATTGTGACCAAATGTGTTATTCACAATTTTTCATAAAAAATTATTCAAAATAGATACCTATTGTGAACAAGGGGATGGCGAGACATTATTGTCTCCAATTCAAACGAAGCTGCGTGAGCTGATAGCCCTAATCGCAAACATCTCGTTGTCAAATAATAGGACCGACTTCTTAAGTGTTTCCAAAAATTCAGCTTTTCTATATTTAGTGTTTAGCTTACTATAGACAAATAGTAAGCTTCAATAATTTCGACAAATAACTAAATACTATAGACCTTTGAAATTTTTTAAGTCTTTAGGCGAATAAGCCGCTAATCACTAATGTAAGTTTAAAATTTTGGTTTGGTTTGATTAATTTTTCGGTAATTTCATTATTTTACTGCATTTATTATTAATACAGTAGCATTTCGTTTTGTTGTGGATTAGAACATATTGGGGTATTTTGTTCCCGATAATTCTAAAAGTACTCGAATTAATAAATTAAAAAATAACTGCAACAAAATAAGGTATTTTATTTTTATGATTATTCTTGAAACTACTACAGCAGATGCAACAATAAATTCGTAAAAACTAAATATGCAAAACTGGCAGACGAATCAATTACCGGTAATGTCTTATTTTGATGTGTAAAGTTTTTTTTTTTTTTAACTACTGTCTTATCATTTACAAGTTTCTCTGAATTCGAAATTTTACACATATATGTGAATCGACACAATACCTTCAATTCATATAAAAGGGTGAAATTTTAGTGTAATGTGTAAGAAAACAATTTCTTTATTTTTCAAAGAAAAGTTGTAATATTATAATATAGCAGTATCTATATTTTTTACAGTATTTTTACTCTGTAGTTTTATAAGTTTAATGTTTTATTATGTGTTCAACATCTGCATTCAAAATTTTCTATTACTGTATTTATAAGTTTTCTTGAAAAATATAAATTTAAAAAATTCTTAATAAGTGGTTGTTTGTTAAATATAGTACTACATATTAAAATCACAATTGAGAATTTTTTGTATCCTAGTATTTATTTTTAAAAGTAATTGTAAAAACAGTAATGCTAAATGGATGTTCGTGGTATCGATGCACACGTAAATGTTAATTAATTAATACGATATAAAAAGGAATGAATTCAGTATTTTATAATTTAGGTTATTTTATATCAGAAAGACTTGTTGATGAAAAAAATAGAAAAGAGATCACATGCCATATATAATTTGTTCAGTAAATGCCCAGAATTTTTCGTACTTTGTTATATCGCTGTATTTCTTTGTCTCCAGACGAGCGCGATATAACGAGGGATTACTGTATTATTATACATTACGGTTAAAACTTATAAAGCAAGAAATTAGACATTTTGACGGTATTTCCTGTTTAGCGAAAACAAGCCTTTGTAAATTTAACTCCTTTATATCATTTTACTTAACTATTATTTTTCAAAATCCTTATATCTATATATTTTACATGGTGTATGTTCACAGCGAATAAGCTTCAGACGTTACTGCACTTGATAAAAAAGAAAGTTATATAAAAATATGGTAGCAAATCAGTGTTTTATTTTTTTAATTGTCACTCAAGGATTCTTTCTATGAGAAACTTCTTTCGCAATGAACAGAGTGAATTGTAAGAAATTCTTTTTTGTCTTAATCCTGAAGTTCCTAATTAAAATTACAAAATACTTAAATTGTCAAGAGAAGAGCACTTTGCCAGTTTTTGATGATGTTTTGTTACATTCTTCGAAGTGAATTTATTTTTGTAACTGTCAGAGTAATATTTTTTGTCTTTTTTACTTCCAAATGTATAAACCTGTAAAATACGATAAATGAAAGTATTAAAAACAGTCAAAACATCAATACTATTATATGCTACATTACATATTTGACGTTAAGACAAATATTCATAAAAAATAATTAGGGTAGACAACCATATATCAATGTTGATAATTTTGTTTATATGAATTCCATGTTGTACGAGTCACTTAGATTTTACAAATACGTGTGCCAGGCTGTGAACGGCTCGCGTATTTGTAAAATCTATGTGACTCGTAAATCTTGAAATTCATATAAAACGGAATAATGAACAGTGTTATAAGGGGTTGACTGTAATTCTAGTATATATAATAAAAATATTAGTTGACAAATTATTTAGCAGAAATTGGACAAGGTATATATTGTCAACAATCACTAAAATTTATTAATCAAGCAACTAACACCTTATTCGTTAAACGTTAGTTTTATTAAGAACTAACGTTTTCGATGTACATTATGAATCATCTTCAGGTTGAAACATTCGAATTTAGAATAATAAAAATGAGAACACCAAATTCAAATTTAAAGATAGATAAATACCGACAACGTACCAACTAATTAATATAAAAATTAAACCGTAAAAATACATATAGGTAAAAATAAATAACATACAATTATTAAATATTATTATAAGCCACTATCCGTTAACCAATAATAATCATTAAGGTTCCCATACCGCGATTGCGAACATGCCGCAATTCAAGAGCTACTTGTGTGAGAATACGGACGAGGGTCCATGCCCTCTAATCGTCAGATCAGTTAGACCTGCTCACTTTGTCACTGGATGGCCTAATTTTTCTCAGAACCCGAGTGGTAAGATTCTGTGTGGGTTGTGCATAAGTAATGATTAATGAGACTAGGGAACTCCTCTTTATATTGCAATCGACAATTTAATAAGAATTAACAATAACAAAAGTAAATAATAAACATACAGATGAGTAATATGAAAAATACATGACTTATATCCTATCGCGAGACTAGGATCTAATTTTTCTACTGAGAGAGAAAGTTTTACAATAATCATATTACCTCGTTGTTCATGTTGGATGTCTTCCTTTATAGTGAAGTCGGGAGGCCTGGATAAGCTGGCAGAGGAGGAGTACTCCTTATGGAAATTCTGAACGAACTCCTCGAGAGTCCGCTAATCAGCCCTTTTATCCCCAATTATTTCATAATATTTTTCTTAGAAATCGGTTATGACATTTCAGCAGGTGGCGTGCAAAATTCCAAGATACGAGGCGTGGAGGAAGAAAGCAAAACATCCTCAGTTCTTGAAAACGTGCTACGTGACAGAGCAGTTTTACAGGATGTAAAAGTTTATAACCTTATTAGGTTATGTTTTATTAATTATTCCAAATTTTATCATTTTTTTATATAGTTGAGTAAAATTCAAATATATTAGTTATTACGTTAAAATTATATTAATTATCTCAAGAACACTGTCAGATTGTCACACTTGTGAGTTCTTTAAGTTTTTTAACGGCGTACTTTCATGCTGAGGGTAGGCCCTCTGCATCTCTGGTGTTTATGTATTTTTCGTCTACCTTGCTCTTGTATATTTGCACTTTTCGGCGATTTTTGCTAAAGTTGGAAAGTGTATTTGTCTGACGATTTCCGCGTCCTCTCACCTAACTACGGATTTTTGGACCTGAGCCATCTGGGCCAGTACCGTCGCGTTAGATCTTTTTCTAATATCATAATTATGCTCTCTGATCCTTACTCCTTGGTTTCTCGTTGTAACTCCAAGGTACTCCTTTTTTATTCCTAACTGCTGCTTCTCCTACATGATCCTATAAATTCCTGCTTTATCTTCTTACTTAATATCTCCTTAATCATTTCTTAGAATCTTGTACAGATTTGGAGCTTGCTTTAATATTAACGTTGTAAAATAAACCTGTAAAATACGATAAATGAAAGTATTAAAATTAGTCAAAACATCAATACTATTATATGCTATATTACATCTTTTACGTTTCACTGTTTGCAATCTCCTTCATAACGGTTCTTACATTTTTGTTGAATGTACACTTTGTGTATTTATTAGGTCCTTGCTTAGATGCCCTCGCAGTGCCGTAGCATAGTTGGAGCGGCAGGGCTGCCCGCTCCGGGCAGCACTTTTTAAGAGGCAGCAAAATTACTTTTTAATGGGCTGAAAACTATCACAATAAACAATAATAATATCTTGTAAGAACTTGAACCATTTCATCACATATTTTCGTCGCACCTACGATTCGGACCAATTGAAATGAGCACGGAATAGTGTTACCATCTGAACAGTTTGGGATTTCATGCACAGCCTCTCAACCTGTTTTTTTTTCCATGTACGAACCATTTCTATTCATATACAGTAGACCCCCCTATAACGCTTAGATACGTTCCACGTTAATCGAATTTTACGTTGTAGGAATGATTAATGATTAATTTTACGTTGTAGGGATGATACATGAGCCAATCGCAGCCCGATAGGTGGGAACTTTACGGATAAGGCTGTTTGAAAAGTTTTCTTCTATAAAATTAACCGATTCTAGACTAATTCCACTCAACATTTCCAAAACACGTATAATTTTTTGGGAATAATCTGCATAAACTATGCTATAAACAAAAAATTATAGGATTACTTACCGAGTGTGTACCGTTCGACTACTCCGTTGCTCAAAGCTTGTTTTCGTCGCGGAACAGCACACGAAACGACGGCCGCGATTTCTTATAACTAATTTTTTACAGAAAAATAACTTGACCTTTGGAGACATCATTAATATAAATAATTTTTATGGCCGTTGAATAAGAAGTGTTTCTTTCACAAGAAATGTATAAAATTAGTGCTGTATTAGACTTACGGTACCTAATTTACATACTGTACAGACGATAATAAACTCAACTTACTAGCCTAAAATCTCCGTAGCGTGTTGCCAGGCGGCAGAAAGCATATATATAATTATAATAAAGTTACAATAAATTAAGTTAATATATAATTATATATACAGTACCTAATTTATATATAATTATTATATAATTATATGTACAGTACCTAATTTATATATAATTTATATATAATACTGTAAAGACGATAGCAAACTCAATTTAGCCGCACCGTAGTGTAGCGCAGCGCGGAGGAAAGTAGTTCGGCTGCTCTTTCACTATTGGTCCAGATTCTATCAATCTTGTCGCGAAACGAGTCGGCGACGACGTTTTAGGAGCTCCTTTAAACGAATGTTGCTGGAAATTTTTCGCTACGTTATAGGAACGCACGTTATAGGGGGGGTCGACTGTTCATTTCCAATGTCCAATACAGCTAAGTCATCTAGGTTACTTGGGTAGTTACTCCTACCCAAGTCTCCTTAATCGCTAACTGTAACTGATTTACAGCCGGCATGCACTGCACATTATACTTCACATTGCAAATTGACATACGCATGCATCAGGAACTTCTGTTCAAACAAACCTCATCTGCCATCCGGGTCAGCGATTTTAAAAAAGTGGCAACACTAGCGCGGAATTTTGCATTACTTATTCTGTGACGAAACTAATTTTAGTGTTTTAAATTGACATACTTAAATAAGGGGAGGGCAAAATTTTCCTTAGCCCCAGGCAGCTGACACCCACGCTACGTCACTCGGCCCTCGTATCACCTATCTTAAATTTTCTAACGATGCCAGCGATTATGTTACTTCTCTAACCCAAGGTTTCTTGCTATCTGCATAATCCTGTTGATTGTTTTGTTTCTGTCCATAACGTTGTCACAATATAGAAAAGCCCTTCTGATTAAAACATGAAAAGCTGCTAATTTATAACGAAATGGATCATTGGACTGTGCAGGAATGTAGAGTGGGCTATGTGTTGGTTTGGTATACACATTTGTAGATAAATTCCTTTTCTTAAAAATGATATTGATATCCAAGAAATGTATTACTACAAAACTTTTCTTCTGTAGCTTCAGGTTTAGGCCGTCTTTGCTATCGTTAGTCCTTTCTATAAAATTACTGATTCCTCAATTACTTTTCCATAGTATAAAAACATTGTCCACGTACACATATAACAACGTATAAATATCCTACAACAGTTTAACCACTGTTGTAGGATATTTTGCAACCAGAATACTGCTATTTCCTTCCTACTGGATAGTAAATAAAGAGTTGCAAGACATAGCTCTGATGGATGAGGAAGTGAGAACAGGATTAGATTACGAGAGTTTATACCTTTCCATTAAAATTGAGTCCTGTTTGAAAACGTTAATGAAGTTCTTGAGAACACCCAGAGTTGATACACCACAGAAACGAAGTTTTAGAGATGGCTAACCTTGTATGCTGTAAATCTTTCGTTGGCTTTGAAGGCCAAACATACAAGCAAAATAGGGGAGTTCCTATGGGAAGCCCAATATCGGATCTTATATGCGAAATGCTTGTTAGAAAAATAAAGAAAAATTTTGTGCAAAGCTTCAGAAATGATATTGTTTACTTCAAGAAATATGTGGACGATATCTTCATACTATGAAAAAGTAATCGAGGAATCAGTAATTTTATAGAAAGGACGAACGATAATGAAGACGGCTTAAACCTGAAGCTAGAGCAGAAAAGTAGTAAACAAAAAAAAAATGCAAAAATTCAAGACTACAGAGCAATAACCCTTCAAAACCTAGATTATAAGATATACAGTATAATTATTGCAGACAGACTGAACAAAATGTTTCAAAATCATATAGGAAGCACACAAAGTGCGGGTATTAAAAAAAAGACCATTCAAAATAATATTATGTTTACTCGGGCAAGACGAGCACTCGCATAGTTCTTCTGCTGACTTTACTCGGGCAACAATAGAAAATCCCTCGTAAACGTTATATGCACGATATTACTCAGAATAAGCTTATTTTGTGTTTTATTAGATTTTTTCTATGACTTCAGCAAATTTTAAAATTATATATTTAATACAAGAGTTGATTGTTTACAATTTTTTTGGTCCCTCTTTATAGAAACATTACAAATGACCGATATTCTAGTGATATACTTGTGTGCTTACGGTAAATGATGAACATCTGTGTA
The DNA here is from genome assembly GCF_000671375.1 of Centruroides sculpturatus. Lineage (NCBI taxonomy): Eukaryota > Metazoa > Arthropoda > Arachnida > Scorpiones > Buthidae > Centruroides > Centruroides sculpturatus. The sequence continues at coordinate 47,768 of NW_019385266.1, forward strand.
GAAACCCATTTTCGTCTTATTTGGAAATAGCCTGCCAACATCAACAAACAGCTGTTCTCAAAGACATCTAGCTATGTACACCGAACAGCAGCACGTGTCACATGATCCCGTTAGATTTTTTGTGATTTGAAAGATAAATCGTTTCTGAATGACACATAATAAAGGAAATAAAGGTTTATGCTAAAATGTTTATAAAATGTATTTTATAAACTGGTGTGTTATAAGTTTTTTAATTTTCTGTGGGAGTTTTTCCTGTAAAGCACAAAAAACAATGTTAGGTTGATAAGGTTAAATTTAGCATATAAGTAAAAACAAAAAATTAACGAAAAAATTATTAGAAAATAACGAAATACATTTGAGTATTTACACTAACTAGTTCAGAAGTGTAGAAAACCTACTCCACTTCATGCATTGTTGGGAACAACCTGCAAAAGTTTACAATCAGCTGTTCTCAAGGTCATCCATTTGTGTATCTGTACTGAAGCCTGTATGAAGTGTCTCTGCCGGTTTTGTGTTACATAAAATATAATAAATTTCTAAATACAGTAATACATAATAAAATAAAGTTTTATACTAAAATTTCTTACAAATTTTTTGTATAAAATGGTGTATTATAAATTATTTTGATTTTTTGTGAAAATTTATTGTTGAGCTTTTTATGTCAACATATAAAAAAGCTAGAAACTTTATAGAATAAGTATTATTGTGAGATAAGACATTTTTTTGTATTTGTGTAAAAATATACATATAGAAGCTTTTATAATATAAGTTTTTTCGAACACCTGCTTGCAATTATGAAGTCCTAGAGGAAAACATAAAATAACACGGTTGTCTAGCGTAATTTTTTCTTATCTTTCTATATCGATTCGTTCTGTACAGATTGTTGAATATTTTGTTGCAGTTAGTATTTTTTTTATTTTATTTTCATCTAAACACATTTGATTTAATTTTATGTATAAAACACAAATTTACAATAATATTTACATGTTTTATTTTCGAAAAAACATAGAATAAAAATAAATCAATAGGTTTTATTTGCAAATTTTATAATGTAAAGTAATTTGTTGTCTTCTGTACTAAACGAACTTCGCCCTTTTATAGCCTCAGGGAGTAAAATGTCTTCGTTTACAATATACTATTTCTCTCTTCATAACAAACTCCAGGGGATAGTTGGGTCAAGCAATGTAGGACATATAAAACTTTTTTCTGATAATAAGCTAATGAAAAATATTCATATACAGAATTTTTATAAAAACTCTGCATTCTTCTCTCAAAAACACGATGTTTTGCAGGAAAATCACTTTTACAGATGCAAGTATTGTTTCAAATGTGGTATCTCCTTTAAATTCGCGCTACATTCATTCTGTTTTTTGTTTTCTAGCAAAGTCATATTACAGGTTACCGTAGTTTTGTATTTTGTTTATCACGAATTTAAAATTATAATAAAATTTGAAGTTTCGAAACAAAACAGAAAATAATATATTTATTTATATAAATTCACTAAAAATATTGTAGATTTATTAGTCACCTACATCTTTTGTTCGAAAACAAAACAAACCACAGCCTTTTAGCTACAGCAAGTAAGAAGATATTGCCATTATTTACACTACTTCTCTAATTACTCTCCTAGGAGGGGAGTGGATGAGTCATCTGAGGGTCAAAGTCAACACAAGTTTTCTTAGGGATAATATATATGAAACATAATTTTTATATCATTTCGACGATTATTACGATAATCGACTATACTATGCATTTTGCATGCGATTTTTTACATATTTTCTTATATTATGTAACAGCAAAAGAGAAGGTTCACTTTCCCAAATAGTTTATAACTTCACAGTATTTAGGTGAGTAAACGCTATTTACTCACCTAAATACTGTCTAAGAACAATAAATTAAGTAATTACAGCTAAAAACGATAAAAACAAGCAATTTACAGCGATTGTTTACATATTTCAAAGATTGTAGCCTGAGGAGGATGGCACTCAGCGGAAATTTGATCTACACCCTTTTTACAGGTGTCTGATTCGTTGATCTAATATTAACATAGACAGAAAGTAACCAACTACAGTGTAAAAAAGTTGACCATTAATTTTATCAGCCAGTAATCTGTCTCTTCATTTCTAATTACTTTACACTGGGAGGGGTCAATATTTTGCGACATATTTATGGCCCGGAGGTGATGACAAAACATTTATTGGTTGAGACAGTCGAAAGACATACAAAAAAACAAATCAAAGCTTAGATCATTACAGACTTGATTAAAGTTTGTACAAAACACCTCTTACCCATTTTATATCCATGGAACACTCTTTAGTTTATTTGATAAAACAAAGCTTTGTTCACATGCCTGTTGAGTTGTAATTGGTATATTATAGCAAATTGACTATCTTTTAAGAAGTAAGCATTGACTCGGGATTGTAAAGTGGGAACTTTTATGCAAAAAGCTATGCTTTTTGGGAGATAGTTTGTCAGCTATAAACATACACAAAACAATCATAAATCATTATCTTTATCTGAGTTTAGTAAATTTATACGTATATTAATACTGTTTTACATTTATAAACGTTTATACAGAATCATCCAGCTATATGTCTTGCTAAAAAACACAGTACTTCTGGATTAATGTGGTACTGTCGTAATATGTAAAAAATAATACATATAGCCTATAATCATTTATATAATAAAGTAATAATCGCTTATTATAGTGCTCTATTATTATAACAGTATAAATAACATAAACAAAATCAAATACACATACACTGTCTGTGCACAAACGTGTGTTGACCTAAATATACAAAATTCAACCGCATCCCGCGTTGCAGCTATAGGCCGTATTATATCTGAATTGACCTCCTTCACCTAAATTTCAAATTTTTATATTATTTTTTTTTCGTATTGTTTTGTCTTTTTTATAATATATTATTGTATATTTACGATTCAATTTATGTATTTTTATATTTTTTTCATTGTATCTTTTAAATATCATTTTAAAATATATTTTATGTTATTAAGGAAGATGAAGCAAAAACTTACAGGATCCCATACGAAAACCAGCAGTTAGGAATAAAACATGAGTACCTTTGATTTACAACGAGAAACCTAGGAGTAAGGATCAGAGAGCATAAATATGATATTAAAAAAAGATCTAACGCAACGGTACTGGCAAAGATGGCTCAGGCCCAAGAATCCGTAGTTAGGTGAGAAAATGTGAAAATCTTCAGACAAGTACACTCCCCAACTTTCGCGAAAACTGCTAAAAATATGGAAATATACAGGAAAAAGCTAGATGAAAAATGCATAAACTCTAGAGATGCGGAGACCCACTCTCAGCATATAAGTACACCGTTAAAGAACTTAAAAAACTCACAAGTAGATCTTGAATTGCAGCATATCTGCAACCGTCTTATGAGAACCTTAATGATTTTCATCGGTAAACGGATAGTGTCTTATAATAATATTTAATAATTGTATGTTATTTATTTTTACCTTTATGTATTTTTACGCTTTAATTTTTATATTAATTAGTTGGTACGTTGTCGGTATTTATCTATCTTTAAATTTAAATTTGGTGTTCTATTCTTTGTTATTCCAAATGCAAATATTTCAACCTGAAGATAATCTATAAAGTAAGTCGAAAACGTTAGTTTTATTAAAAACTAACGTTTTCGGTTTACTCTATAGGCCATCCTCACGCTTAACGAAAAAATTAGAACATTGGCGTTCCATTAAATAGAATACATATGTTCAAATTCAAAAAACTGACAACGAAATAATAAGAATATAATTGAAAAAACAATATATACAAATACAAATACACAATGAAAAACAAAGTCAGATATAGCAATAGGAATAAAATATAAAAATAAATCCACTAATAATACTTTAAATAAACATTGAAATGAATTGTTAAGAAGCAAAATTTCTCGTCATAACTAGTATGTAAAAAACATTTCTATTATTAAATTTTGGACGATGAGAGGTAGAAGGGGTCATTTTTTGTATGTTGAGTGGGGTAGGACTTAATGAAGATTTTTCTCGTTGTTGTCATTTGCAATATTTTAAAATACTCATCTCCACTCTGAAAATTTTACGTTTCTTGCTTTTTTATGATGGCGCCACATACAATTTTGTAATGTGAAATAGTTAATAGTATTTTCATTTAAATTTAAATGTTTTTAAAAATTTATCATTTTACCATAAATCAATAAATTACTTCATCTTTTAAGCTTTAAATTTTAAAATTAAATCGTATACGGTAGTATAACTAAAAATCATTGGACTTTATAATTTTCCTCTTCGAAAAAGGCAGAAGTTATTTTCATTTTACGGCGCCCAA
>NW_019385266.1:52226-58389 GCF_000671375.1 Centruroides sculpturatus
GCATTCTTCTATCAAAAACACGATGTTTTGCAGGAAAAGCACTTTTACGGATGCAAGTATTGTTTCAAATGTGGTATCTCGCTTCAAATTCTCGCTACATTCAGTCTTTTTTTGTTTTCTAGCAAAGTCATATTACAGTTTACAGTAGTTTTGTATTTTGTTTATAACGAATGTGAAATTATAATAAAAAAATATAAATTTTCGAACAAAGCAAAAAATAATATATTTACCTATATAAATTCGCTAAAATATCGTAGATTTATTAGTCACATACATCTTTTGTTTGAAAACAAAACAAACCACAGCCTTCTAGCTACAGCAAGTGAGAAGATATTGCCATTATTTACACTACTTCTCTAATTACTCTCCTAGGAGGGGAGTGGATGAGTCATCTGAGGGTCAAAGTCAACACAAGTTTTCTTAGGGATAATATATATGAAACATAATTTTTATATCATTTCGACGATTATTACGATAATCGACTATACTATGCATTTTGCATGCGATTTTTTACATATTTTCTTATATTATGTAACAGCAAAAGAGAAGGTTCACTTTCCCAAATAGTTTATAACTTCACAGTATTTAGGTGAGTAAACGCTATTTACTCACCTAAATACTGTCTAAGAACAATAAATTAAGTAATTACAGCTAAAAACGATAAAAACAAGCAATTTACAGCGATTGTTTACATATTTCAAAGATTGTAGCCTGAGGAGGATGGCACTCAGCGGAAATTTGATCTACACCCTTTTTACAGGTGTCTGATTCGTTGATCTAATATTAACATAGACAGAAAGTAACCAACTACAGTGTAAAAAAGTTGACCATTAATTTTATCAGCCAGTAATCTGTCTCTTCATTTCTAATTACTTTACACTGGGAGGGGTCAATATTTTGCGACATATTTATGGCCCGGAGGTGATGACAAAACATTTATTGGTTGAGACAGTCGAAAGACATACAAAAAAACAAATCAAAGCTTAGATCATTACAGACTTGATTAAAGTTTGTACAAAACACCTCTTACCCATTTTATATCCATGGAACACTCTTTAGTTTATTTGATAAAACAAAGCTTTGTTCACATGCCTGTTGAGTTGTAATTGGTATATTATAGCAAATTGACTATCTTTTAAGAAGTAAGCATTGACTCGGGATTGTAAAGTGGGAACTTTTATGCAAAAAGCTATGCTTTTTGGGAGATAGTTTGTCAGCTATAAACATACACAAAACAATCATAAATCATTATCTTTATCTGAGTTTAGTAAATTTATACGTATATTAATACTGTTTTACATTTATAAACGTTTATACAGAATCATCCAGCTATATGTCTTGCTAAAAAACACAGTACTTCTGGATTAATGTGGTACTGTCGTAATATGTAAAAAATAATACATATAGCCTATAATCATTTATATAATAAAGTAATAATCGCTTATTATAGTGCTCTATTATTATAACAGTATAAATAACATAAACAAAATCAAATACACATACACTGTCTGTGCACAAACGTGTGTTGACCTAAATATACAAAATTCAACCGCATCCCGCGTTGCAGCTATAGGCCGTATTATATCTGAATTGACCTCCTAGAAAATCCCTCGTAAACGTTATATGCACGATATTACTCAGAATAAGCTTATTTTGTGTTTTATTAGATTTTTTCTATGACTTCAGCAAATTTTAAAATTATATATTTAATACAAGAGTTGATTGTTTACAATTTTTTTGGTCCCTCTTTATAGAAACATTACAAATGACCGATATTCTAGTGATATACTTGTGTGCTTACGGTAAATGATGAACATCTGTGTAGAAACCCATTTTCGTCTTATTTGGAAATAGCCTGCCAACATCAACAAACAGCTGTTCTCAAAGACATCTAGCTATGTACACCGAACAGCAGCACGTGTCACATGATCCCGTTAGATTTTTTGTGATTTGAAAGATAAATCGTTTCTGAATGACACATAATAAAGGAAATAAAGGTTTATGCTAAAATGTTTATAAAATGTATTTTATAAACTGGTGTGTTATAAGTTTTTTAATTTTCTGTGGGAGTTTTTCCTGTAAAGCACAAAAAACAATGTTAGGTTGATAAGGTTAAATTTAGCATATAAGTAAAAACAAAAAATTAACGAAAAAATTATTAGAAAATAACGAAATACATTTGAGTATTTACACTAACTAGTTCAGAAGTGTAGAAAACCTACTCCACTTCATGCATTGTTGGGAACAACCTGCAAAAGTTTACAATCAGCTGTTCTCAAGGTCATCCATTTGTGTATCTGTACTGAAGCCTGTATGAAGTGTCTCTGCCGGTTTTGTGTTACATAAAATATAATAAATTTCTAAATACAGTAATACATAATAAAATAAAGTTTTATACTAAAATTTCTTACAAATTTTTTGTATAAAATGGTGTATTATAAATTATTTTGATTTTTTGTGAAAATTTATTGTTGAGCTTTTTATGTCAACATATAAAAAAGCTAGAAACTTTATAGAATAAGTATTATTGTGAGATAAGACATTTTTTTGTATTTGTGTAAAAATATACATATAGAAGCTTTTATAATATAAGTTTTTTCGAACACCTGCTTGCAATTATGAAGTCCTAGAGGAAAACATAAAATAACACGGTTGTCTAGCGTAATTTTTTCTTATCTTTCTATATCGATTCGTTCTGTACAGATTGTTGAATATTTTGTTGCAGTTAGTATTTTTTTTATTTTATTTTCATCTAAACACATTTGATTTAATTTTATGTATAAAACACAAATTTACAATAATATTTACATGTTTTATTTTCGAAAAAACATAGAATAAAAATAAATCAATAGGTTTTATTTGCAAATTTTATAATGTAAAGTAATTTGTTGTCTTCTGTACTAAACGAACTTCGCCCTTTTATAGCCTCAGGGAGTAAAATGTCTTCGTTTACAATATACTATTTCTCTCTTCATAACAAACTCCAGGGGATAGTTGGGTCAAGCAATGTAGGACATATAAAACTTTTTTCTGATAATAAGCTAATGAAAAATATTCATATACAGAATTTTTATAAAAACTCTGCATTCTTCTCTCAAAAACACGATGTTTTGCAGGAAAATCACTTTTACAGATGCAAGTATTGTTTCAAATGTGGTATCTCCTTTAAATTCGCGCTACATTCATTCTGTTTTTTGTTTTCTAGCAAAGTCATATTACAGGTTACCGTAGTTTTGTATTTTGTTTATCACGAATTTAAAATTATAATAAAATTTGAAGTTTCGAAACAAAACAGAAAATAATATATTTATTTATATAAATTCACTAAAAATATTGTAGATTTATTAGTCACCTACATCTTTTGTTCGAAAACAAAACAAACCACAGCCTTTTAGCTACAGCAAGTAAGAAGATATTGCCATTATTTACACTACTTCTCTAATTACTCTCCTAGGAGGGGAGTGGATGAGTCATCTGAGGGTCAAAGTCAACACAAGTTTTCTTAGGGATAATATATATGAAACATAATTTTTATATCATTTCGACGATTATTACGATAATCGACTATACTATGCATTTTGCATGCGATTTTTTACATATTTTCTTATATTATGTAACAGCAAAAGAGAAGGTTCACTTTCCCAAATAGTTTATAACTTCACAGTATTTAGGTGAGTAAACGCTATTTACTCACCTAAATACTGTCTAAGAACAATAAATTAAGTAATTACAGCTAAAAACGATAAAAACAAGCAATTTACAGCGATTGTTTACATATTTCAAAGATTGTAGCCTGAGGAGGATGGCACTCAGCGGAAATTTGATCTACACCCTTTTTACAGGTGTCTGATTCGTTGATCTAATATTAACATAGACAGAAAGTAACCAACTACAGTGTAAAAAAGTTGACCATTAATTTTATCAGCCAGTAATCTGTCTCTTCATTTCTAATTACTTTACACTGGGAGGGGTCAATATTTTGCGACATATTTATGGCCCGGAGGTGATGACAAAACATTTATTGGTTGAGACAGTCGAAAGACATACAAAAAAACAAATCAAAGCTTAGATCATTACAGACTTGATTAAAGTTTGTACAAAACACCTCTTACCCATTTTATATCCATGGAACACTCTTTAGTTTATTTGATAAAACAAAGCTTTGTTCACATGCCTGTTGAGTTGTAATTGGTATATTATAGCAAATTGACTATCTTTTAAGAAGTAAGCATTGACTCGGGATTGTAAAGTGGGAACTTTTATGCAAAAAGCTATGCTTTTTGGGAGATAGTTTGTCAGCTATAAACATACACAAAACAATCATAAATCATTATCTTTATCTGAGTTTAGTAAATTTATACGTATATTAATACTGTTTTACATTTATAAACGTTTATACAGAATCATCCAGCTATATGTCTTGCTAAAAAACACAGTACTTCTGGATTAATGTGGTACTGTCGTAATATGTAAAAAATAATACATATAGCCTATAATCATTTATATAATAAAGTAATAATCGCTTATTATAGTGCTCTATTATTATAACAGTATAAATAACATAAACAAAATCAAATACACATACACTGTCTGTGCACAAACGTGTGTTGACCTAAATATACAAAATTCAACCGCATCCCGCGTTGCAGCTATAGGCCGTATTATATCTGAATTGACCTCCTTCACCTAAATTTCAAATTTTTATATTATTTTTTTTTCGTATTGTTTTGTCTTTTTTATAATATATTATTGTATATTTACGATTCAATTTATGTATTTTTATATTTTTTTCATTGTATCTTTTAAATATCATTTTAAAATATATTTTATGTTATTAAGGAAGATGAAGCAAAAACTTACAGGATCCCATACGAAAACCAGCAGTTAGGAATAAAACATGAGTACCTTTGATTTACAACGAGAAACCTAGGAGTAAGGATCAGAGAGCATAAATATGATATTAAAAAAAGATCTAACGCAACGGTACTGGCAAAGATGGCTCAGGCCCAAGAATCCGTAGTTAGGTGAGAAAATGTGAAAATCTTCAGACAAGTACACTCCCCAACTTTCGCGAAAACTGCTAAAAATATGGAAATATACAGGAAAAAGCTAGATGAAAAATGCATAAACTCTAGAGATGCGGAGACCCACTCTCAGCATATAAGTACACCGTTAAAGAACTTAAAAAACTCACAAGTAGATCTTGAATTGCAGCATATCTGCAACCGTCTTATGAGAACCTTAATGATTTTCATCGGTAAACGGATAGTGTCTTATAATAATATTTAATAATTGTATGTTATTTATTTTTACCTTTATGTATTTTTACGCTTTAATTTTTATATTAATTAGTTGGTACGTTGTCGGTATTTATCTATCTTTAAATTTAAATTTGGTGTTCTATTCTTTGTTATTCCAAATGCAAATATTTCAACCTGAAGATAATCTATAAAGTAAGTCGAAAACGTTAGTTTTATTAAAAACTAACGTTTTCGGTTTACTCTATAGGCCATCCTCACGCTTAACGAAAAAATTAGAACATTGGCGTTCCATTAAATAGAATACATATGTTCAAATTCAAAAAACTGACAACGAAATAATAAGAATATAATTGAAAAAACAATATATACAAATACAAATACACAATGAAAAACAAAGTCAGATATAGCAATAGGAATAAAATATAAAAATAAATCCACTAATAATACTTTAAATAAACATTGAAATGAATTGTTAAGAAGCAAAATTTCTCGTCATAACTAGTATGTAAAAAACATTTCTATTATTAAATTTTGGACGATGAGAGGTAGAAGGGGTCATTTTTTGTATGTTGAGTGGGGTAGGACTTAATGAAGATTTTTCTCGTTGTTGTCATTTGCAATATTTTAAAATACTCATCTCCACTCTGAAAATTTTACGTTTCTTGCTTTTTTATGATGGCGCCACATACAATTTTGTAATGTGAAATAGTTAATAGTATTTTCATTTAAATTTAAATGTTTTTAAAAATTTATCATTTTACCATAAATCAATAAATTACTTCATCTTTTAAGCTTTAAATTTTAAAATTAAATCGTATACGGTAGTATAACTAAAAATCATTGGACTTTATAATTTTCCTCTTCGAAAAAGGCAGAAGTTATTTTCATTTTACGGCGCCCAA
>NW_019385266.1:58580-64822 GCF_000671375.1 Centruroides sculpturatus
CAGAATGTGGGTGTGTGGTCACTCTTAGCTTCATTTCTCTGCATAGACCTTACTGGCATGGGTGTCCCTACCAGGAGCTTGTGCTCCAGTCTGCATTGCTCTATGGTTAAATAAAATTACTGGGCTCTCCCACCACGACCAAGTGGTGACCAAGGAAGAGTAATTATTATTATTATTATTATTATATATACGAGTTATTATTTGTTTTGACATGGGTGTAATTCCGGTTGCAATTTCTAATCATATTATGTTTTTAATGTATTTAATTTAAAGCATGTAATATTCAATGGATGCTTGATATTTTGAATACTTAAGATTAATAGTGATTTGCCCTCGTACATCGTACTTTCTCTTTAACGATAGATTTGTGGTTGTCATCTAACTCACTTCTTTCGAGAAAAAAATCTTAATTGGAATAACCTGACATTCAGTTTGTATCGGAAGTTCGGAGTGGTAGTGGTTTGGGCCATACTGATCACAATATTAAGTTTTTGAGTAAGTTACTATCGAATAAATTAAAATTGCAGATAAACATTTGTTGAATGGAATTATTTCAGATCACTAAATGAATTTTTTGAGTAAGTTACTATCGAATAAATTGAAATTGCAAATATAAATTTGTTAAATGGAATTATTTCTGATCACAAAATTATTTTTTCGATCACAAATCTTAATTAAATTAATTTTATTTTAACAATAAGACAAAGTTTAATATATTCTTTTTAGTTATTATAAATTAATTTGCAACAATAGTAATTTCAGATCAAATGATCAGCAATTATAATTTCAGATTAATAATCTTTCGAATAAATTAAGATTACAAATATTTAGAAAACTTTTCAATTTATTTTTGTTTATATAAAATATCTTGTAATCAGGCTGTATTAATTATTAAATGTTTTAATATCGAATAAAATTAAAACACAATAATTGTATAAAATAATATAACACAAAAACGATTTTTTTTAAATTTTTACATGAATAGATCAAATAACTTTTATTTTATTTAAAGCTTATCCAGTTTTTTCATTCACTTTATCTAAAACATGACTTTCCTCTGGTCTAATTTTTGATATTTTATAAATTAAGATTACAAATAATTTGGTCGAGTAATAGCTTTATCATCAATACTAGAATTAATTGTTTTCTTGACGGATATTTGTATCAATATTCTGGTACATGACAGTTTAAAATATTATAACACTGAAATTATTTTTTAAAGGTATTTTATTTTTATGTTACAGTTTATTTAAGTGTTTCCACTTTTTCCTTCAGTTTATCTAAAGCAATAAATTTCTGCACATAATAATTTTTCAGAATATGAATTATTTTTAGATCAAAAATTTCTGGAATAAATTAAGATTATAAATATTTAGAAAACTTTTCAATCCATTTCATTTCTTTAATTTAATTATTAAATGTCTTTTAGAAAATTTGAATTAAATTAATTTTATTTTAGTAATAAGCTAAACTTTTTGTATTAATTATTAAATGTTTTAATATTCGAAAAAATTAAAACACATCAATTGTATGACATAATATAACACCAAAACAAAATTACGTTTTTTGAATTTTTTTTTTATTTAAGCGTTTCCAGTTTTTCTCATTCACTTCGTCTAAAATATGAAACATTTCTATCTGTATATCATAATAAAAGGTATTATTGTTTAAATTGAATACATATATTAGCAGATACAAAATTATTTATTACATTTCGTACAGTCACATATTGTAAAATATTTGTTTTATATTGGTATTGTTATTTTATCATTTATTAAAAAAAATTACATTCATATGTTTTATTGTTAGACAGTTCTAATGATGCTGCATTATTACATGCTTGTTTTAAACACAAATAAGTCTTATTACAAACACTATGTATTACATAAGTATGTTTTCGTTTGCATACTATTAAATATCCGTATTGTGAAGAAGATGATGATATTCAAAAATCTGCAAGAATCAAAAGTAAAAGCTGTAATGACCAAACGATAGCACATTTATTTCATTATCTAGAATGAATTTTTTATCATAAAATGAGGTAAGCATAATTTTGTCATGCAGATATGTTGTTACTACATGATTTTTGCTTTTACTCCCATATTGCTGATGTCTTAATAGCTCTGGGTTGAATAAAACTTCTTTATATTTATTATGATTAAATGTTTTTCTAACAGATTTTTTAATACTTTTAGCAGGTTTTTTTTATTTTGTTTATCATAAATATAAGAATACATCTTATGTTTTAACGAACAAAATTCAATTGTTGGTTTCAACAGTGTCTCATCTTTAAAATATTTTAATTTATTTTTGTTTATTTCATTATATAATTTGTTAGTTTTAGGATATTTACTAAAATCAAAAATATCTGTATATGATTTAAAATCCTCATAAATATCATTTGTATAAATTTGAAGTGTTAATGAATCGCTGTCAGCATATAATAAATGTACGTTTTTACCATATCTGTTTTTAAATATTTTATAAATTGTTTCATACATATGTAATTTGCTTAATTATAATACACAAAAACCTATATAAATAGGTTTGTCTAAACATAAATTAAGTTTCTTTATTTAAAAAATTGTTAAATTATCGTTTATAAATTGAAATTGTTCTACAGATGGTTTAGATAGATATCGGCAATATTGACTTAATGTTGTAGCTGCTTTTAAGTTAATTTCTTACTTCTAGCTGCACTTTCTTACATTTTGACACGTTTTTCCGAAAAAACTATTATTCGTTATTTTAAAAAATGATTTGTCAAAATCGTTAGTCTATGTTTGTTTTTTTTATAATTAAATAATATATATGTTTTAAGCCATGCACTTTGACAAAATGCTAGTACTCTATGAGTTTCAGTTACTATCAAACTTTCATATAGATACAATTTTAAATTTCTATAATGAATTACATAAATTTTTTATCAAAAAGATTGGTAACCAATTTTTTATTAGTATTAAAATATTTTAAATTTACTTTACCTAATACTGTTTTTTGATAATTAGATAATAAATCATACAGAATATTAGTATGGTCAGTAGCAAGTGGCAAATCATTATGTCTATCGTAAATACTATTCGGATATTTTAGATCCACTTCTAAAATATATCTGATTTTATATTCATCTGCTATATTACAAATGTCTAAAGCATTTATTTCATCTTTGGACAACCATCTAAAATTATTTACAAGTAAACATGCGCTCATTAGAAATCCATAAAGATTATTTGCATTTATGGACAGAACTAAAATTATGAGGTTGATTTTTATCATAAGTTTCAAGTAATAACGAATTATTTGCTTTTGCTAATATTTTTCCAACCAAACTTATTCCTCCTCTAATTTCATTTTCGATAAACAAGTACATATTGAGATCATTAAATAATTCTAACTAGATTTTTGTTATTTTTAAACCTCAATTCCATGTTAAATCTGGTGTTGTTATAAAATTTGTCAGAAAGTTTGACTTATTGTTAAAATAAAATTAATTTAATTTATATTTATAAAAACATTTAATAATTAATACAGAAAGTTTGACTTATTGTTAAAATAAAATTAATTTAATTCAAATTTATAAAAACATTTAATAATTAATATAGCCTTATTGTTAAAACAAAATTAAGATTCGTGATCTGAAATAATTCCATTCAAAAAATTTTTATTTGCAATTTTAATTTAATCGACATCTGAAATTAATTTTGTGATTAGTGCCACCCAAACCACTACTACTAATAGCAGATAAATTTTGGTATAAATTGAACAATAAATACTTTTTTAAAAATTTAATTTTGTGTAAATACAAAATAAAATTTTAAAAAGCTTCTTGCAATCTGAAAAACACATTTTAATTTAAAAAAAAAGTTTATTAAGTTTGTAAAAAAAATTGCAATGTTTTTCAAAAATATAAAATCCAACAACAAGTTGCTTAACTTTCTCAGCAACATTTAAAACTTTGGTGGTGCCATCTGTTATTATACATTATTATTTATACGTTTTTGTATGTTTAATTCGTATAAAATGATAAAAACGTCATTTTGAGGGTGAAATTAAGTTTATAAAAATTGTAATTGATAATAACGAAGAAGTTTGCTAATAATTTCAATCGTACACCAGATATGAGAAAAAACTCCCTGTATCTATGCACCTCAATGACGTTTAACCACTAAAATTCAATAGCACCATTCTTCTAATATACAAACCTCCTTGCAACATTTGGCACATTTTTGAGCTAATTCACAAGAGTTATTAAGCTTCAAAGTGGAGAGGAAAAAAATTGCACCACCCACACACACAAACACACAGTGAAACTAACATCCATATATACAGAGAATATACCAGAATATTTTACATTTTTCTACATTCTAAGATCCTACATCCAAAAATTTAAAATTCGTAGAGCAGAGATTGTTTGACTGATCTCGCACACTCTCCCTCTGTTATATATAACACTCAGGTAGGAAATAATTGACTGTACAGTTTTACGGCAGTCTATTTTAATTAGAATCGTCAGTCATATATTTTTAATAGATAATGACATATGCTATAAAATATGATTTTAAACGTAATTGGAAATCTATTCAAATGTTTACATATTTGTTTGTAATTTGAATTTTAGATTTTCTTCGTATCCGTTTAGTCAAAGAATTCGTACCACTTTGATTTCATTCGAATAAATAATTTTCTACGAAAATAGCAATATCACATAGAAATTGTGGTGTATCGGCAACTATGCACTTGTTTTACAAAAATTAATACAAATGGAATTTATGTCATGAATTTTAAAGTCATTGTATAGATGCATATCTAGATTCGGTTTGTTGTATTGTTATATTTTAGCATTTAAACACCTATTATGTTTCATCGCGTACAGGGTAAATGAGTCAATGCTTCTTAAACTATTTTATGCAATTATGCAACAGAAACATTGTTGTATTCCATAGAAGTGCACTATTTACAAATAAATATAAATTTGATATTGACCAAATTTTACCGAATTGTCCAAGAAATACTTGAAATAAAAACTTTGTTTTTCATCATAAAAAACTTTTAACACAGATAATTACTAATTGTGTAATCTACAACGATACTAATGTTAATATTTGCAGATATTTAACAGTGAATGATTTTTATAGTATGTAAGAAGATAATCCATGTTTAACATTCCTTCTAATGAATTTTTTCGTGTCAATTTTTTTGTAACTAAAAAAGCAGTTTTCTGACAGGTAACGCATTATTTGACAATGCTAAATGTTTGCAATCGTGGTTTAATAAACTTCAAAATGTACTTAATCATTTTCCTTCTGAAAACCATTGATTCTCAACCGCTGAAATTTTGAAATGTGCCACTACTGCGAGAACCCACACATAGGCGATGTCAAAAAATCGCTTCTTCCTTCCTACCGGCGTTTGGAAATTGTAACCGGTATTGCTGATAATTGCCAGTAGTTACTATGGCGTTTAGAAAATGTTACATAATGCGATAAAAATTTGTTAATTATAAAAGTGTACTCTGATGAAAAAAAAGTTGAAAAACTTTGCCATAAACAATCACCTCACACTCACAAAGAAATTCACGATAGAAAAAATTTCCTTACAATTACAATTCTTGATGTGCTTCTTTTTATTTTATATATGAAAAAGTATAACAAAGAAAGATGTTACACGTTACCCTGAAATCTAACATGTAACATTAAATATTAAATAACTAGCAGGTAAACCCGTCTTTGCTCGGGCAAAGTAACGATAGCGAAGATTAATATTATTAGGTATAGGCAACTTTACCCGTTTTCACAAAATGCAAGAATTTTGTTCTCCCAGTTTTCAGACTAATTACAGAATTTTTAAATCGGTCTAAAAATATGTTCGATTTCCTGCAAAACGAAAAGAAAAACTGCATCTGCGTCTTGCACGTCGCTTTCTCTTAACATTTTCATTGTTACGTAACACTTCCATTGTTGACACTTCCAATGTTACTTAACACGTTCATTGTTACTTGACACTTCCATTGTTAATGGAAATGTTAAGTCCTAATCCTGTCCTTCTCCTTCTTGGAGACAAATTTTGAAAAATTACTTCTTAGTATGCATTCTCGTGACGTACCCTAACAATGTAACAAATTTCTACTTTCAATTCCTAACCGTTTGGGCCCTGCGCTTATTATTATTATTATTATCAACCCATGTCGATTACGTATATAGACTAGCTGTTACCCGCGGCTTTGCCCGCGAGAATTTTGCAAG
>NW_019385266.1:66011-72799 GCF_000671375.1 Centruroides sculpturatus
AAAGCCTGCTGAATCTTGCGAATGGTTTACACTCGGGTATCGCCAAGGTTTTTGGCAAAATTTGATGTAATATCGCTGCTCACGTTGTTCAGTCATTTTCCAGCTTAGTGAAATCCGACGAGAGCGCACTACATGACCTCACTCATACGCCAATTGCCAACGACTGACGCTTTCTGCAGGCGGGAAAAAATTCACGGCTGTGCATGACTGTCCCCTCCACAACTCCACCGAAGGAGGCCTCTCTCGCATCATTGGTTTACGCGGAAAAAAATAAGGTCCGATACTTTTTGAACAGACCTTGTATAGTTAAGGAAATCTTGCTCTTACAGTAAAATTTTATGAAAAAGTTAAGAAAGTTATCTGAAACTGTAGTGTTTGAATTTTATATTTTACTGCTAATTATAACTAGCAGTAAAATTCATTATACCTAGTTAACACGCTTTCAAGCGATTTACGAAGTAAAAGATAGGAAAGTAGCGAATACCACTTAAATTTAAAAAATGTGAAAACGAATTGCGTTCCCATTTTTGCATGCATAATTTTATTTTAAAAATAACTTTTGTAGTAAAATTGCGTTTGGCACTGTCTGTTTTGATACTTTGTTATTAAAAATTTTTATGCTTTTATTTGTTATCAATTGCAAAAGCCTTAATTTTATAAATATCAAGTACATATATTAAGTAAGTATAAATATCAAGTATAAGTTTCCTTAACAATATTCGTCGACTTCGTATATATTTCACTAAATAACCAATGTAAAAAAAACATATATAAATACGTAATACATATCACATGAAAATAAATGACGTTTGCAAAAGACACTATGTTGGCTGATATTTCTAGAGATCTCTTAAAATAAATTCTACGAAAAACAAAAGTGCAATAATAAATAGAATTAGCATGCATCTCAGAACGTAAAAACGACAATTTACACAAACCAACAGCTGCTTGCAGCTGTCAAAATTTACAATGTGACTACAAGGAATTAAGCAGATATGATATTTGTAAATATTTTTGTCAAACTGTATAATTAATATACATTTCATAATACAGTCGACCCCCCTATAACACGGTAGATACGTTCCGTTCTTTATGAATCCATTTTGTACGAGTCCTTGCCAATCACAGCCCAGCACGTATGCACTTTACGAACTACGGCAGTTTGAAAGGTTTTTTTCCAGAAAATTAGTCGATTCCTAGACTAATTCGACTCATCATTTCCAAAACACGTATATTTTTTGGGGAATAATCCGTATAAACTATGCTATAAACAAAAAATTGTAGGATTACATACCAAGTGTGCACCGTTCGACGTCGGCATTGCTTAAGCTTGTTTTTGTCGCGGAACAGCGCACCAAACGGCGGCCGCGATTTCTGATAAATTATTTTTCTGCAAAAACTTCGTTGAACTTTGGAGACATCATTAATAGAAATAATTTTTATGGCCGTTGAATAAGAAATGTTTCTTTCACAAGAAATGTATAAAATTAGTNGAACGTAAAAACGACAATTTACACAAACCAACAGCTGCTTGCAGCTGTCAAAATTTACAATGTGACTACAAGGAATTAAGCAGATATGATATTTGTAAATATTTTTGTCAAACTGTATAATTAATATACATTTTATAATACAGTCGACCCCCCTATAACACGGTAGACACGTTCCGTTCTTTATGAATCCATTTTGTACGAGTCCTTGCCAATCACAGCCCAGCACGTATGCACTTTACGAACTACGGCTGTTTGAAAGGTTTTTTCCAGAAAATTAGTCGATTCCTAGACTAATTCGACTCATCATTTCCAAAACACGTATATTTTTTGGGAAATAATCCGTATAAACTATGCTATAAACAAAAAATTGTAGGATTACATACCAAGTGTGCCCCGTTCGATGTCGGCATTGCTTAAGCTTGTTTTTGTCGCAGAATAGCGTACCAAACGGCGGCCGCGATTTCTGATAAATTATTTTTTTGCAAAAACTTCGTTGAACTTTAGAGACATCATTGATATTAATAATTTTTATAGACGATGAATAAGAAATGTTTCTTTCACAAGAAATGTATAAAATTAGTGCTGTATTAGACTTAGGTACCTAATTTACATACTTTACCGACGATAGTAAACTCAATTTACTCGCCTAAACTCTCCGTAGCGTGGCGCTGGACGGCGGAAAGTAGTTCGGCTGCCAGATGAGGTTTTACTGAATTATAGGAGTTTTTTTACGTCCGCAATTTTTACGGATACCTCGCAATTTTTTCGCTGTCATATAGGAATCCGAACTATAGAAATCCGTGTTATAGTGGGTCGACTCTATTTCTGCATGTTGTAATTTACCTACAAAAACTGCAATTTTCACAGCTGTATTATTCAAATATATATTTATTTCGCCATATTTTTTAAATATTATTTTGAATGTATGTATGGATATTCCATTCTAAATGTGTTGGTTTGANGTACAGGGTAAATGAGTCAATGCTTCTTAAACTATTTTATGCAATTATGCAACAGAAACATTGTTGTATTCCATAGAAGCGCACTATTTACAAATAAATATAAATTTGATATTGACCAAATTTTACCGAATTGTCCAAGAAATACTTGAAATAAAAACTTTGTTTTTCATCATAAAAAACTTTTAACACAGATAATTACTAATTGTGTAATCTACAACGATACTAATGTTAATATTTGCAGATATTTAACAGTGAATGATTTTTATAGTATGTAAGAAGATAATCCATGCTTAACATTCCTTCTAATGAATTTTTTCGTGTCAATTTTTTTGTAACTAAAAAAGCAGTTTTCTGACAGGTAACGCATTATTTGACAATGCTAAATGTTTGCAATCGTAATTTAATAAACTTCAAAATGTACTTAATCATTTTCCTTCTGAAAACCATTGATTCTCAACCGCTGAAATTTTGAAATGTGCCACTACTGCGAGAACCCACACATAGGCGATGTCAAAAAATCGCTTCTTCCTTCCTACCGGCGTTTGGAAATTGTAACCGGTATTGCTGATAATTGCCAGTAGTTACTATGGCGTTTAGAAAATGTTACAAAATGCGATAAAAATTTGTTAATTATAAAAGTGTACTCTGATGAAAAAAAAGTTGAAAAACTTTGCCATAAACAATCACCTCACACTCACAAAGAAATTCACGATAGAAAAAATTTCCTTACAATTACAATTCTTGATGTGCTTCTTTTTATTTTATATATGAAAAAGTATAACAAAGAAAGATGTTACACGTTACCCTGAAATCTAACATGTAACATTAAATATTAAATAACTAGCAGGTAAACCCGTCTTTGCTCGGGCAAAGTAACGATAGCGAAGATTAATATTATTAGGTATAGGCAACTTTACCCGTTTTCACAAAATGCAAGAATTTTGTTCTCCCAGTTTTCAGACTAATTACAGAATTTTTAAATCGGTCTAAAAATATGTTCGATTTCCTGCAAAACGAAAAGAAAAACTGCATCTGCGTCTTGCACGTCGCTTTCTCTTAACATTTTCATTGTTACGTAACACTTCCATTGTTGACACTTCCAATGTTACTTAACACGTTCATTGTTACTTGACACTTCCATTGTTAATGGAAATGTTAAGTCCTAATCCTGTCCTTCTCCTTCTTGGAGACAAATTTTGAAAAATTACTTCTTAGTATGCATTCTCGTGACGTACCCTAACAATGTAACAAATTTCTACTTTCAATTCCTAACCGTTTGGGCCCTGCGCTTATTATTATTATTATTATCAACCCATGTCGATTACGTATATAGACTAGCTGTTACCCGCGGCTTTGCCCGCGAGAATTTTGCAAGAAAACCCCATTTATATTCAGTATTTCAACAATTATAGTAATTGTTATATGACACCTATTGCTGAAAATGATGAAAATTGCTAAGAATCAAACAGACTATTTTCAATCATTCTATAATCGAACCAATATGCAATAACAATTTCGAATTTAAAACTGGTCGAACATTTGCTTAAAAAATCGAAATATATAAAAATATTTATAACAATGTCTGAAATGTTATCAATTTAATACACCTAATTACTCATTGAAGACTAAACGTTGTTGAAAACAATAAATTGCATTTAAAATAGTACAGTAAAAGCCGTTTTTCCGGTTAATCCTTAATCTTTTCCCTCTCCTCCCGCTGGGACATTTCGAAAAAATCCCTTCTTAGTGCGCGTTTTCATGACGTACCCTAACTGTGTACCAAATTTCACTTCTTTAGGTTCAGCGATGGTGCGATGATGAATCAGTGGCTCAGTCAGTCAGTCAGTCAGGACAAGTAATTTTATATATTTAGATTAGAGAATAAGAACTAAAACATAATAAAATTCCACATAATAATAATAATAATGATTCGTAATAATAAGTATTTTGTATAGGAGTGTTCAATGATTCATATGTTTGGAGAGTTGCTGGATATTCGGTAAAGAAATATTGTTGTTGTATAGAAATATCATAATAACAATAAAATGGCTTATAAATAATCTTTTACTATTGTTTGTCAGGATGCAGTATTTATGAAATATGATCAAACTAAAACACAAATAACAGGTGGAAAGTTATTTCCACTGTTTAAAGTTATCCAAGAAAAACTAAAATTTAGGTAAGTGGCTTCTTCATTTCAATTTCAAACTTACTCTTTTGCATTTAATCATAGAACTTTAACAGTATAGAAAATCGGATTTTTATACTTTCTACTGTTATTGTTAATCATTGAAAATATTATTTTGATGCGGTTCTAAAATAATTTAAAATATGAAAAAAATTGTTGAATAATTTATATAAATTGTTAATTGTAATAATGCATATTTTCATTATACATGTTATTAATGGTTCTGATTTTTTTTAAACATGAAAAATAACAACTACTTAATGATAATACTTTAACACTTAAGCGCATAAGGTTTGTAATCAAAAGAAATTATTTAGAGCATTCAAATGTAAACCTTACTTAATATAAAATAATGGAAAATTTATAAATGCAATAAAAGGAACATTTGCAGTTCCAATCTATGCATATCCCACATCCGAGGAAATAGTGAGGGTGAACATGAGGAACGCTATTTGATCAAGAAACCTTAGGCAAAATAAATTAAAAATTAATCAATGTAATCGACTAAATGTATAACTTGAACTATACTTAAGTAAACGTTTCCAAACTATAAGAAATTTGCAAGAACAACCAAATCACACATGTATGTACAAAGAAGTCCTGAATATACTAACCATAAAAGTTAACACAAGAGGAACGAAATACGAATGCAAGACATGAAATTTTGAAAATAAAGCGTTTTACATGTGTAATGGTCTATTCGGATGAGAACGAAAACACATTGATATTAGACGACTGCAAAACAGTGTACACATCGACAAAACAACAAACACGCGAAGGAAATTTTCTTGGATCAGTACTAAAAAGAAATAAATATCAGTGTAGAAATATGAAAGCATACAACAGTTAAAGTTAATTTATTAATGTGATCAATCTATGTTTTTTACTATAAATAATAACAAAAATAAAAAACAAAATAGATTCAGAAATATTAGTAATATAATAAAAGGAATCTCAGAAATATTTTCCATAGATACGGGAAAGACTTGTATAGGATGTAATATAGACTTGCATAATTTGAAGCATCCCTTGCGCAGAAAGTACTTAGAAAAATACACGAAGCAGAATGTTTTTGTTAAATCAACACTGTCCGAGAATTATCTTTTGTGTGTGCATCAGAAAAGGCTTAAATAAATCTGCAAAAAAATTAGTGACATTGCTATATGGTTTGCTGTAGAAAAAACTATAGATACTTGCAAGATGATATGTTGCTTTAACGATAGTACGAAAAAATGACAGAAAAGACTGCGTTAAAATTTATGAAGACGAATGCAGAGGCGACAGTTAGAATTATTCAGGAATGTGTAATGCTGTTGTATAATTAACATTATATCGTACTCACAGAAGACTGTGCCGTCTGTAAGATTGACGAGAACTTTTAAACAATCTTATTCACGTAACCTGCCTGAATCACGTTTCTCATCTGGCCAAAGAAGTTCGTTTGCATTTTCAAAATGTAAAATTTCTCATTTGTTTCGAAAAGAAACTACTTGAAAAGACACAATGCAACAAATTCTCATTTTGTCTTTTAAAATATTTGCATTGTGAGCGTTTGCCAAAGAAGTATTCTTTTGCTACCCCTTCCATAGTCATTATATGGGACACGTAAATATAAGAGGCAGTATTCAATGCTGACTATTTACTTGACTTTAAAAATTTTATCAATGAACTGGATGAATCAGAATGCTCTCATTGTGGATGTTAAAGAAGCATTGAACAATCCACATTTAATCGCTTGTCTCGTTTACCTCAGCGCCAATTTGTTAAATTTGTTAAAAAGAAGCAATAACTCATTAAATTACTTTTCTGTTCTCAGCAAAGAAATGCAGTATTGTAATGTTACTATATTTTTAACATGTTTCTAATATGTAACCTCATGAAAACTTGTTACATTAGTGAAAATATATTTCAAATTTTCCAATATTTTTCTTTCTTCAATTTATAAAAAATCTTAATTATACACCTAGGCAGATCTATTTGTTTGTATTAAAAATGAAATCATTGCTAAATATCATATAAAATGTGAAGGAAATTGAACTAATAACACAATACAAGCATAAAAAAACAGTTAAAATAATTTATCTTCTGTGTAATCTTATGATGTGAATTCACAATTAGTATGGACTGCAATTATTGTATTACATG
>NW_019385266.1:73199-87941 GCF_000671375.1 Centruroides sculpturatus
AGTCGGATTAGTCTAGAATGGAATAATTTTATGGAAGAAAATCTTTCAAACAGCCGTAGTCCGTAAACTTGACACGTGTCGGGTTGTGATTGGAAGGATTCGTAAGAAATCGGATTCCTAGAGAATGAAACGTATCTCTATCTTATAGGGGGGTCGACTGTATATAAAATTACTTGTCCTGATTGACTGACTCATTAATTCATCATAGCCCAGAACCTGAAGATAAGAAATTTGGTACACATTTACGCTATGTCATGAGAACACACACTACGAAGGAATTTTCCGTAATTTTCCTGCGGGGAAAAAGTGCATTTAAGGGTTAACCGAATAAACGGATATTAATGTAGTATTTTAAATGCGAATTTTAGTTTTCAGCTATGTTTACTATTTATTGGGTATTCAGGTGTATTAAATTGATAATTTCAGACGTTGTTATAAACATTTTCATATATTTTAATTTGTTAACAAAATGTTCGATCCGTTTTAAATTCGAAGTTGTAATTGCATATTGATTCTATTATAGAACGACTGTAAACGTCTCATAAAATTGATCAAATTGAAAACAGTTTCTTTGATTCTCGGCAATACTCATTATTTTGGCGGTATGTGCTATATAACAATTACTATGGTGTTGAAATACTGAATACATATTGGGTTTACTAGCAAAACTACCGCGAGTGAAATCGCTAGTAACAAATAGTAGAATTATGTACTGTACATTATTAGTTTCAAAAAGCATAATAGTTTACATAATAAGTAAAAAGTAAATCGTGTCACGCACTTTTTATAAAAGTATATATACATAGTGTTTCCTCATAAACTTCAAAATTACGTAAGGTGTTCCTTTATTATAAACTTTTTCGTTGCTTATTCCGAAGCAGTGGTCCCACCATGAGAATTCTAGCTGCGCAGGCTATGGCAACCGCGAGGGCTGTTCCCGTTAACTAGTACACTTTTTTTTGAGGACCGGCGCGACTGCAACAGCAATTAATAAGATAACTGGCTAAAATTTCGTAAATACTGTACTCTAAAGTAGAACGTAGACTATCGGTATAATCAGGAAACTAGTCAAACACAAACTGCTGTAATATTATTGGATTATAGTGTCACTTTTTCTTGTGTTGCAACGTCAGCGTTTAATGTGTGATCACAAAAACACGTCGCGACTCGCGCTTGTTGCAGTTATGAACGTCATCATGGCTGTGAATCACATGGTGTGACCACGGCTTTGGCTCTGACTCATTTAATTATTTCGTTTATAGTAATGTTTATACACAATTTTCAGCCACCTTAAATATGGCAAAACGGCTAAGTACACTTTTTTCCTGCTGCATCTCTAGTAAATTTATACATAATTCTCGTTTATATTTTACTTAATCTTTCCACTGCTTGTTATCTAAAGAATCTGGTACAGGGTCTTAAGAGACATAATAGAACATTCTATATATTCTGTATTTAATATTTTCACAAAATAATATGAAAAGGTAATTATTAAAACCTAGTAAATTAGACAATTTTCCTACAAAACCTAAATAGAAATTAAATATATTTAATATAAAATATTCACAAAATTGAATTTATGGGGTTCAGATTGATTAAATAGAAAATTAATTAGTTTCACTGTTCAAAGAAGTTAATCCTAAAATATCCTTAAAAGTCAATAAAAAATGTATAACAGTTTGAATAGCACAACAACTTAATTTATATATATCAGTCAACACTTTAATATACTCTTTTATGACTTTAGCTTTTATAATTAATTTTCTAACTTAGGTAGCAGATGTATCCTTTGTACCTGCAGCTGTCAACCTCGAACGCTTCTCTGCAATGGAGTTTACGCCAGTTTTCGGTTTTTATCCTGTAGGTTTCCTTATTAAAGCACCGAATAAAAATTTTGACTGGAATTCTGTTACAAAGCCTTTTACCTTAAATGTAAGTAAAAAAAGAAATCTTAAACTATAATTAAAACTTAAACATTAAGTTATATTTTATGTACTCAGGTATGGATCGCTATATTTTCTATTGTATTCATATTTGGAATAACGCTATATAAAGTGCTTGAAAAGGACTTTATCGCTGCAAAAGCAGGAAAACGATGGACTTTATGTACAGTTTTTTGGAATTTACTTTGTACATTTTTGAGTCAAGGTTAATTTTTTTAATTATGACATAACTCAAACTCTGAATTTTATAATAAAAAAAATTTTTTAATTTTAATTTAGAATTAAATCTAAATAAAGTAAAAAGATTTGCGTCCAGATTAATGATAGAAATTTGGTGGTTATCGATTCTTGTTTTGGTATCCGGTTACAGCGGGGCGTTAATGTCTTTTATGACGTGTCCTTTAACTGAGACTGTTCCAAGAGATTTTCAGGAACTTGCTGTATTTGTCCGCAACGGTGTGTACTCGTGCGGAACATACAATGGATTTATTACTTGGCAAGACATAATGGTAAGTTTTATGAATTTAAATATTTGTATTTACTATATGGAAATATGTTCTATTCAGTACTTTTAATTTCAAGTTTTATTCAAAATAATTGTGTTTTATATTACTATAATTATTAATTAATTGTAGGAATCGAAATCAGAAAATACTAAAGTTTTAAGAGAAAACATTTTGTCAAATAATAACTTTATGGTTACGGCAGATGGCATTAAAAAAGCGCGGAATGAACGATTTGCATACATAATGACGAAACATGGGCTAAATACGTATATCAGTACAGAAGATAGGCATAAATACGTGATGTCCAAAGATTCTTTTCGTACATATATGAGCGCTTATTCAACCAGAAAGAATTTTTCATTTAAGAAGGACTTATCTAACACGTAAATAATATATAAATTTATATATACTGCATACAACAGTAAACATTAATTTCTAAATAATTAAAATAATCTAATTCTAGAATAACTCGCATGTTCGAAGCTGGAATTACTGAGAAATTATATCCTCAAGAAGTTGAAGAATTCCAAGAAGCATCAGAATTCCAACCGTTGTCAATCGAAGATATTAAAAGTCCTTTGTTAGTTATGGGCATTGGATATTTTGTGTCTTTAATCTGCTTAATCATTGAAATAATATTAACTAAAGTGGTTAAAATTGTTACCCGTAATCGACTTTATTAAATTGAAATTATAGAATAGAATTATTATAATAATATTGCTAATCATTTTAACACAAGGAAGATAGAATTTTATACTTTCTTTATTCTGTCTTTTAATTATACTTAATAAAACAAAGCATTGTTAATTAATTAAGGAATTGAATGTTCCTAATTTTATTTTAGAAAATGCAAAATTGTATTTCGCATTACGCACGAAAAATTCACGAAAAATTCAAATATATTACGATATTTATACTAACTGATTGTGAACATTGTAATTTATTACAACAATAAATATATACAACAATCAACTTTACAACTTTCAAATTTATAATGTATCTTATTGTAGAAATTTGATATATGTAAAAAATATCGCGAAAATTTCATAGAAGCACTTCCATTAATAATAATATGGATTTGAAATATTTCCTGTTAGTTAAATCACTTTATTCGAAATATTTATAAACTTTACTTACCGTAAATAACAACTAATTTTCTCATATAAAATTAATAATTCGTTAATTACGTATATCATAAATGAACGTATATAATGTTCGTTAAACTTTAACATACTATCGTCTATTGTAAAATGCAATTTTTTAATTATGTACACTTTATAAGAGTATGAAATAAACAAAAGTTAATTTTACAGCTCACTTGTAAATTTATTTGTTATCTCATGATATCATTTAATCACTTTGTACCGATAATATAGGTGTGAAACATTTGCTAATTCACTCTGTGTTAAATATAAATTATTTTAATTATAAGCTGACAATTACAATATCAAACAAATTTTATGTTAGTTTCAGTTTGAATTAATTATGTAAATTTAACTGAGAATTTCTTAGTAAGAGATTGGATTAAATTCATCAAATAATACTAGAAAATCACACGCGCTATGTGCAGACAAGGATGCACGTTGATAAGACTATATTTAGGTGCCAGACACCTCAATTTACTCGAAAGTGTGCACATGGCCACTTTGCCAAGTGTGAAAGCAGGCAAATTATTTATCGCGTAATGGCAGGCAATTTAAAATTGAAAGCATGCCTTTACTAAGACTTCATAGTTAATTGTTAACAAGTCCGTACCAAACAGAAGCATTTTTCTAAAATACTATTGGTACTTCCAGCAAAGTAAGCGCTTTCCTACCAGTGGCAAGTACGTAAAACAATTGAACACAAGTCGTGGGTTCGCGCCACGCCAACCAACCAATCACGTTGAGTTATCTTCATGTTAATAACACCTGAATAGATACCAATTTACAACAGTCTTTTTCGAAGCGATCCCTCTACGCTGAATGCCCACTTGTTACATTGCCCTAAACGAATAAACGAAACGAACCAAGAGGATGCTGTTATAAGCAAAAACTTTTTTTTTCTGCTTTTATATATAACAGAAGTAACGTACAAGGTAATAGCAACATTAAGATTTTTCACAACTCACAATACACCGTACGTTGTTATCTGACAGTTAAAAAGGTTTGACCATATAAAAATAGTTATTGTGAAATTGATAGAAATAACATTAAACTCCTTCATTCCGAAAAGAACATTTATAAACGTAAATTTGTAAAACACTTCGAAATTATAATATCTACTAGTAAACATTTAATCAATATCTCTAACGCTATGCAAATAGATTAGCTATGGTACAGTCTGATAGAGGGTGTTACGACAAAAATTTCCCTATAAAAAAAGGGTTATACACCATAACGTAAAGTACGGTGTATTGTGAGTTGTAAAAAATCTTAAAGTCACTATATATTCTTTGTAATTTCTTACACAAAAAACATTTTGTAAATAATTTTAGAAGGTTACTATATTTATGGTTTCACTGTTGCTGTTTGTGATTAAAAATGTATAGTAATCAGCAGTTTTTCAGGAATCGTTTAGAATTTTAATGTAATATGATATACACTCATATTAAAGTAATTAGAATAGAAAACACATATATAAGTAGAAAAAAAAACTTCTTTGTATTATAAACTATTTATATGTTAAATTTTATGATTTATTTATGTTTATCGACTTGCCGTCCGGACCTGAGAAAACTCGGGCAGGTTGCCTAGCGTTACAGAAAACTCGGTCTTTTCGACCCCCGAAAATTTTTTCTTGAGTTTACTGATGTTTTTCAAGTCTCTAAATTTTTTCAAAAATTTTTACCCGCGTGAAAAAATTTTATTTTGATTTTAATTTACCTTTAATGACGCAGGATTAACGCTTAATTTTTTAATGCGATTTTTTAATGAAATTTCATTCATTGTTCTATAGTTATAGTGCACGGATTTTACTTCAGTAAAGTTAAAGCTACTTTCTGATATCAAAAACGACCTCTAATAGTTTTAAAACTTTATAGTTAATAGACTTTATTATATATATATATATATATAACAGCTGGTGTTAAATTTCGCAAAACATTCTCATAAAAGCTACAGGACGCAAATGGTTTATAGTAGGTTTATATTAGGGTCAATACTAGCTGGTTGTATATTTTTAAATATTTANTTATTTTTAAATTAAATAGATAAAAAGAGCAATGTTTTTGTTGGTAAAAGAATGTGAGGTTGATTTAGTAATTTTTAGGTAGGAATAACTATTTTAATTACTACAGTTCACACACACACACACATATATATATATATATATATGTGTGTGTGTGTGTGTTTAATTAAATCGGGGGGTCGGAAATCGCAATAAAAATTTAATTTACTTTTATTATTTAAAAATATACAATCTGCTAGTATTGACCCTACTATAAACCTTTTGCCTTTTGTAGCTTTTATGAAAATGTTTTGCGAAATCCAACACCAACTGTTCTCAACGTCATCCAGCTGTAAACACAATGACTCATTGGTGTCAAATTTCGCAGAAAGGCCAGACAATGGAAAATAAAATTTGAAGCTTTTTCTTCAAAATTAACCCATTTCTTTTTTTTTTCAGTATAAGCATTTTTTATGTTTAATTAAAAATTTTAAACGAAAATTCAGGAACAAGTGGTTAATTTACAATTAGTAATGCCTGAAAAAGTATTGTCACAATAATATACTCGACAATTAATAGTATTGTTTATTAATAATTACCTATTTCACGAGAATCAGTAACGAAAATAAGTAACGACTGAACATTACTCATGTTTGGGTACATCCATTTGTTTATAATTTCACAGATTTTGACAGAATAACAGAATATCATAAAAGGATATAAAAGGATATTGACAAACGCAGGCGACATCGATTGAGCAAAGAGTTATCAAAGTCATAACGCGTGGAAGATTAATTAAAATTCAGAAAATTTAAGAAAGAAGAAGAGAAAATTAGAAAATCTCTTCAATTTATTTCTTCAATCAGAAAAAAAAATTATTTTAAGAATTGAGAAAGACTACAAGGATATTACTGTATGAGTGTGTGCATCATTTTCATGTGTGTCATACGAAAAACAGTCGGAAATGATTTTTGTTATAATCGTCGTGGTCACACCTACTTCGATTACGCATTCCAATCTTTTCGAAAACGTTTAGCCTATATTATTATACTGTAATATAAATCAGTCTTCGATTAATAATACTTGGAACAAAATATTTCATATCAAACGACGATGCAATTTCTGAAATTACTAAAACGAAATTGGTCTGTCGGTTCGGTAGAAATACATTCATTCTGAGATGCAAAAATCGACGAATGTATTACATTTTCGAAAGCACGTACAGTACAAAGCGAGATATTTCCAATTTTATTAAATCAGATGAATTTAGATCATTTCACAGCAACAAAAATGTTAAAATCTTTCATAGAATATAGAAGACTTACGTGCATAAATATCAGAAACGAATTTCCCTATATCTATTTAATACAGAATTTATATTAACAATATTTATGACAGAATTCTTTTCTACAGTAGAGCGTCGTTTATCCGAATCAATTGAAACTGGGGTAGTTCGAATAACTTATTTTTCGGATAACTAATTATGTACGAAAAAATATATTAATATATCACGTGTTAAAATTTTTATCCGTTGCGTGTTGCTTCGCGTTGAATTTTCGTCGATGTTAAGCCTAACGAAGACTATTGTATCGTTAAAAATTATTTTTTTATTTTGTACAAACAAAATAAATATATCGAAAAATATAAAAACAATAAAAAATTATATTTCAGATGTTAATTTTGGAATAAAAAACGTAAAATATTTAGTAGCTGAAGACGTAGCCAAAGATTACAGCGCCACAGCACTGGCGAAAATTTAAATTTTTCGACTGAAATTCCTTCGGATAACCGACGTTTCGGATAACAGACTTTCGGATAAACGACGCTCTACTGTATTTACATCCAGATCTAACACTATTAATGTAGCTAAAAGAATAATAAATATGTATAGAAGGTAATAGATAGACAATAAAAATACAAAAAGTAATTCATAAACCAATTGGCGATTTTAGAATATGAAATTTAATTTGATGATACGTAAAACAAGGTTATAATACGTTAAGTGTGATTTAATCTTGAACTATCTTACAAAAAATATGCAATTAAAATTAAAAATTAATTTTATATATATATAGTGTAACTTTATCGTGCTAAATTATTCAAGATTGGCCGGTAATCGCTTCAATAAGAAGAAACATAGTTTTCGATGTTTTTTAAACGCTGTTTTTGGCTTTCATCGAAATTTCTATTCTGTAAGCTCCTCTGAGCTTATTGCTAAACCAGGTAAAATTGAATCACAGCAATGTCGTTGCTTTAACTAACTACAATACATTCGATCCTATATCTTGTATTTTATTATTCTTAAATCAGAGCCTTTCTATCCACATATAAACGTTTGTTTTTATTAAATGTTTCAAAAATAAAACACGTTTATCTGTTTTNAAAATATATTAATATATCACGTGTTAAAATTTTTATCCGTTGCGTGTTGCTTCGCGTTGAATTTTCGTCGATGTTAAGCCTAACGAAGACTATTGTATCGTTAAAAATTATTTTTTTATTTTGTACAAACAAAATAAATATATCGAAAAATATAAAAACAATAAAAAAATATATTTCAGATGTTAATTTTGGAATAAAAAACGTAAAATATTTAGTAGCTGAAGACGTAGCCAAAGATTACAGCGCCACAGCACTGGCGAAAATTTAAATTTTTCGACTGAAATTCCTTCGGATAACCGACGTTTCGGATAACAGACTTTCGGATAAACGACGCTCTACTGTATTTACATCCAGATCTAACACTATTAATGTAGCTAAAGGAATAATAAATATGTATAGAAGGAAATAGATAGACAATAAAAATACAAAAAGTAATTCATAAACCAATTGGCGATTTTAGAATATTAAATTTAATTTGATGATACGTAAAACAAGGTTATAATACGTTAAGTGTGATTTAATCTTGAACTATCTTACAAAAAATATGCAATTAAAATTAAAAATTAATTTTATATATATATAGTGTAACTTTATCGTGCTAAATTATTCAAGATTGGCCGGTAATCGCTTCAATAAGAAGAAACATAGTTTTCGATGTTTTTTAAACGCTGTTTTTGGCTTTCATCGAAATTTCTATTCTGTAAGCTCCTCTGAGCTTATTGCTAAACCAGGTAAAATTGAATCACAGCAATGTCGTTGCTTTAACTAACTACAATACATTCGATCCTATATCTTGTATTTTATTATTCTTAAATCAGAGCCTTTCTATCCACATATAAACGTTTGTTTTTATTAAATGTTTCAAAAATAAAACATGTTTATCTGTTTTTAATTAAAAATTTATAAACTTAAATGGCTTTCTAATTAAACTAAACAGAATTGAACTCTCTAGGCAGAATATGATAGAAAAGTAAACTAATTAAGTGTTTAGCTTGTTTAGAAAAAATGGAAACTAATTAAAGTTTTAAATAAACTAAATTATCTAAATTTTTATATTAGACTATTTAGAAAATAATTATTATTTGGAAAATGTATCGTGTTTATGTTTAAATTAAAATTTTATAAATTAAATACAAATAAGCTTCTGTAAACCAGAATCGCAAGATTCCTAAGTTCTGTTTTAGTCTATTACCCAAAATTTATATATCAACATATTACTGAAAAAAATATTAATACTCTCAAATACAGAATACAATCTATTTTTAAAAATATTTTTATTTTATTAAGTTTAAAAAACAAAGTAACAGATATATTTCAGAATCGTTAGAACTTTGAACATAATGTCTTCTATTGTTCAAGTTTTTCTACTTTCTATTACAGCATAATAATATATTCAACAATTATCTTAAATACAAATAATTTTGTATTGTTCGTTTTGAAAACGTTTTCCATGACAATAGAGACAGCTTGTCTTTTTACTCAATTTTCACTTCTGTAATTATAGGAATGATTGTAAATGTAAATCTAAATTAAGGAAAAGAATAATATTTGTCTGCGTTTGTGGGTTTTTTTTTATTTAAATTCCATTGTGATCAAAGTTAAAAAAATTGTAATTGTAACAGATAACATTACATGTATAGAAAGCACTATTAAATGATAATATAAAATTAACTGAAAATTATTACTTACATTTAAGTTGAAATATAAAATTGTTTTGTTAAAGTCATATATTCAGTTTACTTTTATTCCGATAAAAATTACAGAAATAAAAGTTACTTATAAACTTTTAAAATAAAAATGTTTTCTATTGTGAATTGCGTGATACGAATAAAGTTACATGTTCAGTTCGAATTTATTATGAAGTTTGTCACAAGTCAAAAGTTCTGTATATTGATTTATTGCTTTTATGAATATTTGACGT
The DNA here is from genome assembly GCF_000671375.1 of Centruroides sculpturatus. Taxonomy (NCBI): domain Eukaryota; kingdom Metazoa; phylum Arthropoda; class Arachnida; order Scorpiones; family Buthidae; genus Centruroides; species Centruroides sculpturatus. The sequence goes on from NW_019385266.1 coordinate 83,099, forward strand.
TATATCTTGACGTTTTATGTCTGCAGTTTCATTACGTATCTGCAAGTTGTAAACTTCGACAAATTTGACTAACTTAGAGATTAAAATTTATCATTGATAGTTTTTGAGAAATTGCATGAATGGATTCTAGATACATCATCCTTTTAATTCTGTTAAAAATGCATACAGATTGCATCCTTAGCAGTGGTAAGTTAATTTATATTTTGACATTTTTTATTTTACATTCAAACGAATGTTTTAAATCAAATATCAGGAATACTTTAATTGTCTGTTAAAGTTCTATAATATGTTGAAGTAAATATAAACGGTAATACAATAAGAAATATATCGATATTATCAATCATGAATATTGGCATACGTTTAATAAGCGTTTGAAATATATCCATACTATTAAAAAGTATCTAATATTATACTGAAAGTAAATAATTAATTGTAAATAACATTATACAGTGTGCATTTTAATACCGTGGTTTTCGAATCTTTTAAGGAAATAATATAACAGAAAATATACAAAATGCTGTAAGATCACAAAATTTGGCTCACTTAAAAACTAAAGACAAAAACATTTCTAAACGTATGTGATCGAATTTAATAGTGTTCATTTTTCTCTTTCATTATAAAATCGAGAAAATGAATTTTGACCATAAAAAGCTTTTTGAAAAATGTTCTAATAAATTATTATTTTTTTTTTTTAAAGTGTATAGTTATAGTGCAATGGTGCACCGAGAAAGGCATCCTGGTGCACTAGTGCACATAATAAACACTATTAAGAATAATATTGCAAATAGATTTTGTCATAAATTGATCAATAAATAATTTTTCTAAGAATTTCTTTTCATGTATATGCAAAATAAAATTTAAGAAACCTTCTTGCAATCTGAAAAACACATTTTAAAAAACAGTTAATTAAGTTTGTAAATAAAAAAATTGTAATGTTTTTCAAAATAATAAAATACAGCAACGAGTTGCTTAACTTTCCCAGCAACATTTAAAATTTTGGTGGCGCCATATGTTATTATATATGGCGCCAGCAAGTATGGCGCATATATGAAATATGGCAAAACACTCCCTGTATCTACGCACTCCAATGACCTTCAGCAACTAATATTCAATAGCATCATACACTAATATACAACCCACTTGCAACATTTGATAAAATTTTTGACCTGATGCGAAGGAATTAACGTTATAATCCCTCTCATGAAATTTATTGTGCAGATTTTTTTTAACCAGAAAAGCAGTGTTGCGACAGCTAACGCTTTATTTGACAATGCTAAATGTTTGCAATCCTGCTTTGATGAAAATCAAGATGTACTTAATCATCTTCCTTTTGATAAATCATTGATCAACATTTGCTGAGATTTTTAAATGTGCTGCCACTGCGAGTACCCATACATAAGCAACGTCAAAAAGTCGGTTTTCCCTTCCTACCAGAGTTTAAAAATTGAATTTTGTATTACTGATAATTGCTTGTAGTTACCATGACGTTTAAAAAATGATACCTAAACACTCAACTGCGTTTGTTAACTGTTGTGACATCCCTTCTTGTCTTGCGGTACTTACCGCAGTAACATTCTGTGCCACAAATTTGTAAATTATTAAAAGTATAATGTGACGATAATAAATTTAGAATTTTTGCCATGAACAATCACTTTGCACTTACAAAGAAGTTAACCATGAAAATATTTTCTTACAACAAAAATTTTTATGTGCTTTTTGTTTCTTTTTATATTTTAAAAAATAAAACAATATTTTATAAACAATATCCTGAAATCTAACAAGTAACATTAAATATTAAAATAATTAGAAAATAAATACTAAAAAATAATAAAATTCCATAGTATTTAACATTAATATTTTTCGTAATAATAAGTATTTTATATAGGAGTTACCAACGATTCGTATGTTTGGAGAGTTGCTGGAACTGGGGTAAAAACATTCCCTTACTTAAGAAAATTATGATGATGATAAATCGCTTATAAATGATCTTATACTTTTGTTTCTCAGCATGCAATGTATATGAAATATGACGAAACTAAAAGCCAAATAACAGGTGGAAAGTTATTTCCACTGTTTAAAGTTATCCAAGAAAAACTAAAATTTAGGTATGTGGCTTCCTCATTTTAATCTCAAACTAAGTTTTTCGCATTTAATCATAAAACTTTAACAGTATATAGATACGGGTTTTTATACTTTTACTGTTGTTTTTAATCATTAAAAATATTAGTTGATGTTGTTTTAAAATAATTTAAAAAATGAAAAAATTGTTGTATAATTTATATAAAATGTTAATTATAATAATGCATATTTTTCTTATAACTTTTATTAATGGTTCTGATTTCGCTTCAAAGATGAAAAACAATTACTCGATGATACAATATTTATAAACTTAAGCGCCTAAAGTTTCGGATCCAAAAAATTTATTTACAGCATTCAACTGTCAACATTGCTTAATGAAAAAACTAATAGAATATTAATAAATTCAATAAAACTTCACACTTTTTTGCGTAGTTAAATCAGTTTTTCACAAATATTCAGAGATAAGAATGTTTCCTCCAAAGTAGTGAGCATGAAAAATTGCAGTTCAATCCCATGTGTATCTCACTTCGAAGGAAGTAGTGAGGGTAAACATGAAAAACACTATTTGGTCAATAAACCTTAGTCAAGATGAATTGTAAATTAATCAATGTAAACGAATATTTAGATAACCCGAACGGTACTTAAATAAGTAAACGTTACCAAACTATAAGATATTTGCAAAAACAATTAAATCAGACATTACTGTACAAAAATGTCCTACTTATAGTCACAATGAAAGTTCATACAACAGAAGCGAAATACAAATGTAGGACATGAAATTTTGAAAAAAAAAGCGTTTAGAAAATTTACTGGTCTGTTAGGAAGAGAACGAAATAATGTTGATAGTAGAAAACTGCAAAACAGTGTACAGATCATGAAAACAGTAAACGTACGAAAAAAATTTTTTTCAATGAGTACTAAGAGGAAATAAATATCAGTGTAGAAAAAAAATACAACAGTTAAAATTAATTTATTAATGTGATTAATCTATGTTTTATAGTAGAAATAATAACAATACAAGAATGTAAATTTTAAAATGTTAGTAGTACAGTATAGTTAAAGGAATTTGGATCTTACAGTAAAATTTTATTAAAAAGTTGAGAAAATCATCTGAAACTGTAGTTCCTGGATTTTATATTTTACTGCTAATTATAATTAGCAGTAAAATTGATTATACCTAGTTAAGCTTGTTTTTTTCGCGGAGCGGCGCATCGAATGGCGTGCGCGTGTTTTCTGATAAGTTATTTTTCTGCAAAAAATTCGCTGAACTTTGGAGATATCATTAATTTAAATATAATTTTTATGGCCGTTAAATGATAAATCGTTTCTAGTAGATCCTCTGTTCGTTTAAACTCAATAGTTTTTGCAATATTTGCTATTGGTATCAATTCAACCAATCCTTTCTCGACACGAGTCGGGAATGACATTTTACTGTGTTATGCGAGTGTATTTTAGCGTGTTTATACAAAGGATCGCAATTTTTTCGTTGTTATATACGAATCCGTATTAAATGAAACCGTTTTATAGGGGACTACTGTATTATAATTTTACTATATTTTCAATATGTTTCTAATATGTAACCTCGTGAACAATTTATACATTAGTTTTAATATATTTCAAATTTTTAAACTTTTTTTTTCAACATATAAAAAATGTTAATTATACACTTACGCAGATCTATTTATTGGGTATTAAAAATAAAATCATCGCTTAAATTCATTTAAAATGTTAAAAAGTTCGAACTGACAATGCAATTCAAGCATAAATAAGCATTTAATTAATTTATCTCCTGTGAGATTTTATGAAGTAAGTTTACAATTATAATAAACTGCAATTATTGTATTATATGCTAGTGTATTAAAGAAAAGAATAAAAAAAGAAGTACAGTTAAAAATATAATAAAAAAAAACTCAACTGAATCATCATTGTAGACAAAAGAGAATTATTTCTATATTTTTCTAGGGATAAAGTGCTATAGTTATAACATTAATACGAGAGTTTTACGAAGTTTTTCTAAATTATACCACAAAAAATATTTTAATTTAATAAGTCAGGACGTTTAAAAATGTGTGAAGTAAAATAAGCATAAAAATTTTTTATGTATATTGCATTAAACGTAAGTTAATATAGCATTTCGTGCATTAAATTAACAGCTTTGGAAAGTAATAATAATATCAAGTAAAAGTTGTGTTTTTTTAACAATTTTCGTCGACTTCATATTTTATGGAATAATCAATGTATAAAAACATATATAAATATGTAATACGTATCATATAAAACTAAATTATGTTTGCAAATAACTCTGTTTCATCTGATATTTGTAGATAAATATTACAGTGAAATCAATAGAAAAAGAGATGTTCAATGAAAGAGGGAATTATCATTAATCTCAGGACGCGAAAACAACAATTTACACTAAATAACAGCAGCTTACAGCTGTGAAAATAAACAATATGACTATGATAAATTAAGCAGATTTGATATTCTTTATTATTTTACTCAAATTGTATAATTATGCATTTGATAATATTTATGCATGTCGTAATTTACCTACGAAAGCTGCAGTTTCACAATTATAGGGGAGATCGGGGCACCTTCGGCATGCGGGGCAAGTTTGTCAAGCGCTTTTTTTAAAAAACAAATTAAAAGAAGACTTTGGTTATAGGTTAGGCAGTTGAGTTTTATTGGTGGCTTGTTGAGTGTAGTGTTTTTATTGTTCTCCAACAAGCGTAGTTGAATTATCAAGCAAATTTTCATTTTCGTT
>NW_019385266.1:89177-122562 GCF_000671375.1 Centruroides sculpturatus
TCGGATAATTGAAAAGTCGGATAACCGAAAAGTATGAAAAAATCCATTATTAGTGTAGTATATTATTATATCCCATGTAATTAGTATATTAGTATATCGCTATTAACCTACTTCGCGTTGAATTTTCATCGATGTTAAGCCTAACAAAAATTTTTAAAAATAATAATCGTCGCTATTGTATCGTTAAAAATTAGAAAATTGAGCTTCGTTTAAATACTGGCTCCCTTTTATGGTCGAATGAGTGTTGCCAGGTAAAACACGTAAAAATAATATTAAAGTAGCCGAGACATAGCCAAATATTGTAGCGCCACATCACTAGCAAACATTTGAAATTTGCCGACTAGGACGGACGGTTAACCGAGGTGTCGGTTAATCGGGGGTCGGATAATCGAGGCTCTGCTGTATTGCGTTCCAGTACATGAACAGTTATCAAAAAATGAAATCGAGTTATGCAGAGTAATGAACGTATACGATTAGAGATGCCATGTATCACAGATACATGGCATATCCCATCATATACGTTCGTTACTCTTTTATCTTGTTACTGCATAATGTATCACAGATTAATAATCAATGTAAAATCATAATCAAACAGAAAATGGATTCGAAATACAACGTTAGTATGCAAATGAAAAAAAAATTTCCAGGTATTCATTATTAAAATATTAATAAACATTGTTTAAATGAATTTAAAAAAATAGATCGTTTCCAAAGTAGACATTTACTTAAAAATACATTTAAACAGAAAATAAAATATAATTTACCACTATAGTAGAGCGTCGGTTATCCGAACGTCGGTTATTCGAAAGAATTCCATATATGTCAGGAAAAAATATGTCAGGTACAAACTGAATTCCTTTAGTAGGTTCGATCAGAAATAAGTGGCTAAAGTTTCGTAAATACTCTAAACTACAACGAAGAATATCGGTAAAATCAGTAAGCAATTTTATTGGTTTATAGGGTCACTTCTTTTGAGTTAAACGTAGCGTTCAATGTGTGAATACTAAGACATGTCGCAACTCGCGCTTGTTCCAGTTATGAACGCCTGCACGGCTGTAAATCACATTGTGTAACCTTGGCTTTGGCCTTTCTGTGTGATTTAAACATTTCGTTTTAGTAATGGTTATACGTAATTTTAAACCATCTTAACTATTATATAACATCGAAGTACTTTTTTTAATAATTACTTTTTCACAAAATAACATGAAAAAGTAATTATTAAAATTTAGTAAACTAGATATTTTTATTGCAAAACATCCTTAGATATTAAATGTATTTCATATAAAATATTCACATAACTACATTTTCGAGTTACAGATTGATTAAATAGAAAATAAATTAGTATATTAGATTTATAATTAATTTTCTAATTCAGGAAGCGGATGTAGCCTTTGTACCTGTAGGAGTCACCCACGAACGCTTCTCTGCAATGGAGTTTACGTCAGTTTTTTCTTTTTCTCCTACAGTTTTTCTTATTAAAGCTCCCGATAATAATCTAGACTGGAATTCTGTTACAAAGCCTTTTACCTTAAATGTAAGTAACAATAGCAAATCTTAAACTATAAGGAAAACACAAACATTAAGTTATATTTCATGTACTCAGGTGTGCATCGCTATATTTTCTATTGTATTCATATTTGGACTAACGCTGTTTAATGTTCTTGATAAGGACTTTATCGCTGCAAAAGCAGGAAAACGATGGACTCTATGCACAGTTTTTTGGAATTTAGTTTGTACATTTCTGAGTCAGGGTAAAATTCTTTAATTATGGTATAACTCAAACTCATAGTTTTATAAATAAAAAGACTTTTTAATTCGATTTAGGATTAAATCTGGAAAAAGTGAAAAGATTTGCGTCCAGATTCATGATAGGAATTTGGTGGTTATCGATTCTTGTTTTGGAATCCGGTTACAGTGGGGCGTTAATGTCTTTTATTACGTGTCCTTTAACTGAGCCTTTTCCAAGAGATTTTCAGGAACTTGCTGTTTTTGTTTGCAACGGTGAGTACTTATGCGGAACATACAAGAGATTTATTGTGTGGAAAAACATGATGGTAGGTGTTATGAATTTATAGATTTATATGTTATATATGGAAAGGTGTCCTTTTCACTGTTTTTTTAAATTTATAATTTCAGATTTCTTTGTTTGTGTCGATTGCGTTTTATATTAATATAATTATTAATTCTAGGAATCGAAGTCAGAAAATACTAAAGTTTTAAGAGAAAACATTCTGTCGAATAATGACTTTATGGTTGCAACAGATGGCATTAAAAAAGCGCAGAATGAGCGATTTGCATACATAATGACGAAACATGGCCTAAATCCGTATATCAGTAAAGAAGATAGGCATAAATATGTGATGTCGAAAGATTTCTATCGTACATATATGATCGCATTTCCAATCAGAAAGAATTTTCCATTTAAAAAAGATTTATCTAACACGTAAAAAATTTATAAATTCATATATGCTGCATACAACAGTAAACATGTATTTTTAAATATTTAAAACAATCTAATTTTAGAATAAATCGCATGTTCGAAGCTGGAATTTCTGAGAAATTATTTATTCCTGAAGTTGAAGAATTTCAACAAGCATCAGAATTCCAACCATTGTCAGTCGAAGATATCAAAAGTCCTTTGTTATTTATGGGCATTGGATATCTAGTGTCTTTAATCTTCTTAATCATTGAAATAATATTAACTAAAGTGATTAAAATTGTTACCTTTAATCGACTTTATTAAAGTAAAATTATAGAATAAAACTATTATAATAATTTTGTTGATCATTGCACACATAGAAGATGAAACTTTGTATTTTCTTCATTTTGTCTATTAATTATACTCAATAGAACAGAGCATTGTTTATGTAATTGAATATTTTTAATTTTGTTTTAGGCAGTACAAAATTTTATTTTGCATTATGTACGAAAAACTGAAATTTATTACAATATTAATACTAACTGATTCTAAACATTGTAATTCCTTACAACAATAAATATATATAATAATCAACTTTACAACTTTTATCTATATTTTGTATCTTATTGTAAAAATTTGATATATGTGAAAAATATCGGGAAAATTTCGTAGAAGCACTTTCATTAATAATAATATGGATTTGAATATTTCCTGTTGGTTAAATCACTTTATTTGAAATATTTAAACTTTACTTACCGTATACAACTATCTTTCTTATATAAAATTAATCATTCGTTAATTACATATATAATAAATTTAATTATGTACACATTATGTGAGTATGAAATAAACTAAAATTAATTTTACAGCTCACTTGAGAATTTATTTGTTATTTTATGATTATTATTTCATTACTCCGTACAGGTAATAAAGGCGAGAAAGCACTTGCTAGTTCGCTCCGTGTTAAATATAAATTATTTTATTTATAAGCTGATAATTACGATATAAAGCAAATTTCACACTAGTTTAAATTTGAATTAATTATGTAATTTTAATTCGCGATAGTAAGAAATTAAATAAAATTAATGATTTTAGCTAATCACATCGGCTATGTGCCGACAAGGATGCCTCTTGATTGGACTTATGTGTCAGACACTTCAATTTACTCGAAAGTCCACTGATTATTGCAACACATAGAAGATGAAACTTTACATCTTCTCTATTCTGTCTATTAATTATACTCAATAGAACAGAGCATTGTTTAAGTAATTAAATTTTTTAAATTTTATTTTACACAGTGCAAAATTCTATTTCGCATTACATACGAAAAATCTAAATTTATTACGATATTGTTACTAACTGATTCTGAACATTGTAATTCCTTACAACAATAAATACATATACTAATGAACTTTACATCTTTTAACATTATATAAATTTGATATATGTGAAAAGTACACATGGCCACTCTGCCAAGTGTGAAAGCAGTCAAATTATTTCCTCGTGTAATGGCAGGCAATTTGAAATAGAAAGCATGTCTTTACTACTTCATAGTTGATTGTTAAGAAGTCCGTACCAAGCAGAAAATCATTTTTTATATACATGACCAAAAACAAACATTTTTCTAAAATACTACTTGTATTTCCATCAAAGTAAGCGCTTTCCTACCAGTGGCAAGTGCATAAAACCATTGAATGCAAGTCGTGGGTTCGCGCCTCGCCAATCGACCAATCTCGTTGAGTTTTCTTCATGTTAATAACACCTGAATAGATACCAATTTACAACAGTTTTCACGGGAGCAATCCCTCTATGCTGATTGCCCACTTGTTACGTTGCTTTAAAGAAATAGACGAAACGAAGCAAGCAGATGCTGTAATAAAGAAAAACTCTTGTTTTCTTGCTTTTAAATATAACAGAAAAAAAGTGTGGCGATCAGTCAAAAAATGACACTTCAAAATTTTCATTTTTTAATGTCAAATCTAGAAAATGAAAATAATTGGGGTTTTTTGTATGTATGGATATTACATGAAAACAGAATTATTTGTACATTTATTTTTATATCATACAGGTTTATTTGTATGTATGTATATTCACATTCATCATTTATGCATGTGTACTTTATTTCTTTTATGTATTGTAAAATGAATGTGTATAATCTGTAATGCCTGAACAGCGGGGCCGGTTTGTACGTTGTTTGTACAATTAAAATGATTGACAGATTGATTAATTGATTGTATGGATATTAGTGTGTGGGAAAAGACACAATTTTGTTTACCCTGTGTGAAGCTTATTAGCTACTGTGCCGTTCGTCGAAAATTTATGAAATCTTGCAGCGAGATTGGTTTATTAGGGGGACTGACGCTAATAAATGTTAATAGAGGCGTTGAGGCGCGAGTTCAAACGTTAAACTCGTACGACAAGCAGAAGTAAACGTTTGACGTTTCAAGCGGAAGTAAAAATCGTTCAGGTGCCCGTTCATAACATCACGTGACTCGGTGAACGTCGCGCATTGACTCACGGAAAATAAGTTGAAAAAAATGGAGGATATATTTTGCATGGAGGATTACCAGCTGAAATAAATAAACAAATTAAACTATTAAACTATTTAAACACTAAATAATTATATTTTTACTATAATTAGTGTCGTGTTTCCTCCGAGAAACATTGCGAAAGTTCCAATGCGTTTTCTTGTTATCACGACATACTTCTGTTCAGAGAAGTAGTGACTGTAAATCCCTATGCTATGAAAATCCTAAATGTGCTTGGAAAAGTATATCTGAAAATTTACAGACGTATTGCACTGTCGACAGTAAAAGATGTCGGGAAAGAACAACTTTACTTCTACAGTATTATGACAAGGTAGTAGACGGTCATCTTGCCTCCCAGATATATAGTATGTTATGAAAGTATAAGAACACCAAAAATTTGTGATTTTTCAAAATTTATTAAATTTTTTTTATCAGAAAACAGTTTTATACTTTTTAAGACAATTACAAAAATATCATTTTCAAGCTTTTTATCTTTTAATAATAATATAATCAAAATTATCACTTTTAACTTGTTAGCAAAGTATAGGTACACTTTTTAAAATTACATAAAAATAAATTTTAAATATATTTTAAACACTTTTAATATCTGGTTTCACCCCCCTTGGCTACACTTATTTGAAAAAATTCTGTTAGCATGGGGTTTATTACTTTTTTAATTGTTCATTTTTAATTTCATCCCATGTATCCGTTATTGCCATTTTTAATTGATTTACATATTAATATTGTTTTCCATTTTGATAAACAATGGCTGCTAAAATTTTCACTGAGATCTAAATCTGGAGAACACGAAGGCCAGTTAATATTGCTTCAATATTTTCTTTTTTAAACCGATTTTTTGTTGACATTGAGACATGAATGGGAGCATTATCTTGTTGAAACTACCAGTTATGTTCTCCAATTAATGCACCAAATGTAATCATATTTTTTTCAACAAATACTAAATTAGTTTTTCCTTCCCATCCATTCCATTTACCTCCAAAACTACCCCAAATCATTTTAGACCCATGACTTATTTTAAATCTGCTTTCTCTTCTTAAATCATGCCAATAATATGAAAACACATCAGAGCCATATAAATTAAACTTTTTATCACTAAACATTATTTTTTTCCATTCTTCAGTCTATTCCATCTTGTCTTTAGCCCAATTTTAATTCATTGATATGTGTTTGTCAGTTAAAGGTAATTTCAACTTTATTTTTAACTATTTTACATTGTCATAATTTTTCAAAGTTTTCCAAACAGTTGCGTGAGATACATCTATTAGTATTTCAACAGCAGCTTGTCTTGTTGACATCTTTTATTTATAAGCTTCAAAACTTCTCTCTCATTCCTGGATGTTAAACATGGTATACGTTTAATATAAAAAAGGATATCTGTGAAAAAAAATTATCTTACTTTATGAAATGTAGAAAACCTAATAAAATAATTAAAATAATGATAAAAATAATTAATATTTCCAATAATAGTTTCAAAATAAATGTTTAAATAACAAAATTTATGGTGTTCTTGTACTTTGGTAACAGACTGCAGAACAAACCCTATTTTTTAGAAGTATAAAATAGAGAGGTTGCGGTACACGTATCAGCGCAAAACGTGTACGGCGGACGGTCGGAGCGCCGCCATCTGGCAATTCTAGGCGGTCGATAACGGCTTTCGCTTCGTGTAGAATGACGAGTACAAGATCGGTTAAACTTTATTTCTTTCTGTTTGGGGTTTAAATTATGACCTATTTTATTAAGATAACGATTACTTAATCATTTACGAATAACATTGTAAAAGAGCAGACAATTTTAATCCAGAAATTTTTTTAATTATTCAATTTTTAGCAAGTGATGTAAAGTGTCGATAACAGTTTTATAGCTGAGTTCATAAAATAGCTTTTTCATAGGTTTCTTTATAGAAACAAGACTGAACCAAGATAGAGAAGTAATAAGAGTGTTTTTAAAAAAATTTGATGTAGAGAGAAAAGAAAGCGTTATTAGAAATACTTTTGAAAACTTTGAATAGAAATTGAAAAAAAATTGTATAAAATTGAATAAAAATTTTTTATAAAATTGAAAAAATTTATTATTTATATATTGATTACATTCTAAGTATTTCTCCAATTTGGGGGGTAAACAATTAAAATAATCTGATGTTGCACTACAGTATAAGCATGTGTGACAGTTTGTAAGTAATGCACCAAAAATATACAGTTTACCAACAGGCTAAAAAAAATATTACTTTATATGTATGTGTGCCTTTTTTCATGTATTGTGTCTGACAAAAAGCAGTTGGGCATGATTTTTGTTATGGTTGTCCTCGTCACACCTACTTCAATTACGCATTCCATAGCGTTTTAATCTTGAATTATCCTACAAAAAAACATGCAATTAAAATGTAAAATGGGTTTTTTTATATATAGCTTACCCGTGCTAAATTAGTCATGATTAGCCAATAACCATTCCAATAAGAAGAAACTTTATATTCGATGTTTTTGGCTTTTATCGAAATTCCTTTTCTGTATGCATTTCTAAAGCTATTGCAAAACCGGGTAGAATTGATTCACAGCAAGATAGTTGCTTCAGCTAACTACAATACATTTAATCTTGAATTGTATACTTTCCTATTCTTGAATCAAAACCTTGCTATCGATGTTCATTCGTTGTTAATTAAAGATTGATAAATTCGAAGGTTTTTTAATAAAACTAAGCAGAATCGAATTCATCAGGCAAAATGTGATAAAAAAGTAAACTAATTAAGTGTTTAGCTAATTAAAAAAATTGGAAACTAATTAAAGTTTTGAATAACCTGAATTACGTAAATTATCATATTAGACTATTTAGATAACAATTATTATCTAAAAAATTGATCGTGTTTTAATTTAAATAAAAGTTTTATTTAAAAAAATAGAATAAAACTTGTGTAAAAAAATCGCACGATTCCGAACTTTTGTTTTAGTGTCTTTTTCTAAAAATTTGTATTTAAACTTACTGAAGAAAAATATTAATATGCTGAAATACAAAATACAATCTATTAATTAAATGTAATTTTACTTTATAAAGTTTAGAGAACAAAATTACAGTTATATTGCAAAATTGTTTATAACTTTGAATAGTATACTTTGTTCTCTATTGTTCGATTTGCTCTGCTTTCAACTAAAGCATAATAATCTATCCAATAATTATATTAAATACGATTTCTTTCGTTTTATTCGTTATAAAAACCTTTTTCATGACAATAGAGACAGGTTGTATTTTTCAAAATTTCCACTTCTGTAACTATAGAGATGATTGTAAATGTAAATATAAATTAAGCATAAGTATAATCTCTGCTTTTGTGTATTCTTTTCATTTAAATTCCAAATGTGATCAAAGTTAATAAAAACTGTAATTGTAACAGATAACCATTAATTTATAGAAAGATCTATTACACTATAATATGAAGCTGTCTGAAAATTATTACTTACATTTAAGTTGAAATATAAAATTCTTTTGTTCAATTCGTATATTCAGTTTACTTTTATTCCAATAAAAAATTACAAAAATAGAAGTTGTTTTTAAACTTTTAAAATAAAAATGTATTGTATTGTAAATTGCGTGATACGAATAAAGTTACACGTGTTCGAATTGATTATGAAGTTTATCACAAGTCAAAAGTTCTGTATATTGATTTATTGCTTTTATGAGTATTTGACGTTATATATTCTGGCGTTTTATGTCTGCAGTTTCATAACGCATCTGCAAGTTGTAAACTTCGACAAATTTCAGAGATTAAAAATTATCATTGATAGTTTTTCAAAAATTGCATGAATGGATTTTAGATACATATTTCTCCTAATTTCGTTAGCAATGCATACAGATTGCATCCTTAGCAGTGGTGAGTTAATTTATATTTTGGAATTTTGTGTTTTACATTCAAATAAATGTTTAAGATTAAATACTAGAAATGTTTAATTGCCCGTTAAAGCCGTATAATTTATTGAAGTAGATATATAATAGAATAAAAAACATCTATTAGCACCTAAACATTCTGTTACATCGTGCCCAAGGTAGATCAGTGAATGCTTCTTACAATCATGCGACAAAAACATTTTTGTATTTCATAGAAACGCACTACTTATAAAATAAATAAAAATTTGATATTCACCAAATTTTACCGAATCATCCAAAGAATACTTAAATTACTAACTTTGTTTTTCTTCATGATATAACTTTTAACACGGAAAATTACTAATTATGTGATCTACAACGATACTAATATTAATATTTGCAGATATTAAACACTGAATGATGCTCTCAGAATACAAAAACAAAATCCATGTTTAAGGTAATAATTTATCTTATTGTTCAAATTTTTCCAACTGAAAAAAGCAGCGTTCCAATACCTAACGCATTAATTGACACTGCTAAATGAATGCAATCGTAATTTGATGAACATCAAAATGTACTTAATCATTTTTCTTCTTATAAACCATTGATTCTCAACCGCTCAGAATGTTTAAGTGTGCCACTATTGCGAATACCCATACATAAGCGACGTCAGACAATCTGTTCTACCTTCCTATCAGAGTTTGAAAATTGTTACCAGTATTACTAATAATTGCTGGTAGTTACCATAATGTTTANTATTTATAAATTTTTACGTATTTAATTATTATAAAATGGCATAAACGTCATTTTAAGAGTCGAATTGGGTTTATAAAATTTGTAAATGTTAATAACGAAAAAATTGGCCAATAATTTGAATCGTACGTGCATATGACAGAAGACTCACTTTGTCTATGCACCCCAATGACCTTCAACTACTATAGTTCAATGGCACAATTTTGCTAATGTTCAAAGTCGTTGCAACATTTGAGGAATTTTTGATTCAATGCACATTAGTTATTAAGCTTTAAAGAAAAGAGGATAACGAAATCGACACACAAACAGTGGCAGTAATGTGAGGGTCGAATCTATCGAAATTTGGATAAAATTTTTTATTCCATTATTTCCCTCTCATACGTCGAAAGTTTGTTAACTTCGACATATTATTTCTTCGACTTAATTCGAATAAATAATCTTTTACGAATATAGCAAAATCAAATAGATGTCGTTCTGAAATGACAATTATCCACTTGTTTTACAAAAATAATACAAATGTAATTTATATCATGAATTTTCAAGTCATTATATAGATGCATATCCTAATTCTTTTGCCTATTTTGATATTATATTTTAGCACCTAAACATCTATTCTGTTACATCGTGCCCAGGGTAGATCAGTGAATGCTTCTTACAATCATGCGACAAAAACATTTTTGTATTTCATAGAAACGCACTACTTATAAAATAAATAAAAATTTGATATTCACCAAATTTTACCGAATCATCCAAAGAATACTTAAATTACTAACTTTGTTTTTCTTCATGATATAACTTTTAACACGGAAAATTACTAATTATGTGATCTACAACGATACTAATATTAATATTTGCAGATATTAAACACTGAATGATGCCCTCAGAATACAAAAACAAAATCCATGTTTAAGGTAATAATTTATCTTATTGTTCAAATTTTTCCAACTGAAAACAGCAGCGTTCCAATAGCTAACGCATTACCTGACACTGCTAAATGGATGCAATCGTAATTTGATGAACATCAAAATGTACTTAATCATTTTTCTTCTTATAAACCATTGATTCTCAACCGCTCAGAATGTTTAAGTGTGCCACTATTGCGAATACCCATACATAAGCGACGTCAGACAATCTGTTCTACCTTCCTATCAGAGTTTGAAAATTGTTACCAGTATTACTAATAATTGCTGGTAGTTACCATAATGTTTAGAAAATGTTATCTAAATAACTAACAGCGTTTATAAATCACAGTTATGACATTTCCGATTGTCTTGCGGTACTTACCGAAGTAGTAGTGTGTGCCGCTAAATTTTTAAATTATTAAAAGTGTACTGTGACAAAAAAGATTGAAAATTATCGCCATAAACAATCATTTCACACTTTCAAAGAAATCAACAATGGAAATATTTTCTTACAACTAAATTTTTTATACGCTTCTTGTTTTTTATATTATATACGAAAGAATTAAAACAATATTTTATAAACAATAGCCTGAAATCTAACGTGTATCATTAAATATTAAAATAATTAAAAAGTAAAGACTAGAAAATAATAAAATTCTACAACATTTAACTATAATATTGTTTCGTAATAATAAGTATTTTAAATAGGAGTGTCCAATGATTCATATGTTTGGAGAGTTGCTGGAAGTGGGGTAAAAAAAATTCTGTTACTCTATAAGAATATAATAATAATAAATGGCATATAAATAATCTTATACTTTTGTCTTTAAGCATTCGTTATTTATGACATATGATGAAAATAAAACACAAATAACAGGTGGAAAGTTATTTCCAATGTTTAAAGTTATCCAAGAAAAACTAAAATTTAGGTAAGTGGCTTCTTCATTTCAATCTTAAACTAAGTATTTTGCATTAAATCATAGAAGTTTAACAGTATATGGTTTCGGGTTTTTTTACACCTTTCATTCTTACTTTTAATTATTGGAAATATTATTTTCATGTAGTTTGAAAATAATTTATAGAATGAAAAAAAGTCATATAATTTATATAAATCATTAATTATAATAATGAGTATTTCTATTTTAAATGTTATTGATAGTTTTAATTTTGTTTCGAACATAAAAAACAACAATTATTCAATGATAGAATATTTACACACTTACGCACCTAAGGTTTGTGATCGAAATAAATTTTTTAGAGAATTCAAGTGTCAACATTACTTAATAAAAAAACTAATAGGAAATTAAAAAATGCAATTATTTCCTCATTTTCTATTAGTTTTTTTTTATAAAATAATGTTGACATTTGAATTCCTTAAATAATTTTTATCGATTACAAACCTTAGGCGCTTACACACGTAGTAAGTTAAATCAGTTGAACAATTTTTCACAAATATTCCAAAATAAGAATGTTTCCTTCAAACTAGTCAGCAGGAAGAATTGTAGTTCCACTCTAGACGTACCTCACTTTCGAGGAAATTGTGAGTGTAAACTTGAGGAAGACTATTTGATTAAGAAACCTTAGGCAAGATAAATTAAAAACTAATCAATGTAAACGAATAAATGGATAACCCGTGCTGTACTGAAAGTGTTAATATCTGCTTCTTATTATTACGTTTAAAATTTTATTTTCACAATTTTGTAAAAATATGTTAATTAAAAAAATTTGATATTTGTTTTATATTTTATTATATAATAAAATAGCAATACAGAAATGCAGTAAAGAATAAAACATGTACAGAACTGCGGCTCCCATGCATTTTGCAAAACCTACATTTCGGTTTCCACTGTAGTCTTGCTTGCCCACTCCTGACAAATATAAATACGAAATACGTATAATATGAAAGTAAATGACGTTTGCAAACGACATTATTTTGACTGATATTTGTGGAGATTTTTTACAGTGGAATCTACAAAAGAAATGAAATAAAAGAGAAAATTGACATACATGTCTAAACGCGATAACAACTAATTACGCGAAAATAAGAACTGCTTACAGCTGTCAAAATATACAATGTTACTAAGAGGAATTAAACAGATTTCATATTCGTGAATATTTTACTCAATTTGTATAATTAACATACATTTTATATTATTCTTGCATATTGCAATTCAAGTACGAAAGCTACAGTTTTCGCAATTATATCGTTAAAATTTATCTTTATTTCGGCATAATTTTTAATCTTATTTTCAATGCATATATGTATATTCCGGTTCTAAAAGTATTGGTTTGATTTACTAATGGTTATTTCTTTTATTTTTTACGTGATGTTAAATTATAAGACATAAAATTATCAATTTTTCGAGTTAATTATTTTGTGTATATTTAATTGTTACATTTAAATAGTTACACTATAGTGCACCCGATAGAAACAGCCCCTGGATATAAAGATGAAAGTGGTAAGTGGTACGGAATTACAGGCCAAGTTGCAAACCAGGTAAGTGAAGATAAAATTTAAATGTTTAAAATAAGTTAATGTGTAAAAAGCTAATTTTGCAATTAAAAATGTAAAAATTTAAATAGCTAATTTGTCTAAGCTAGGAAAACAAGTTACATCAATATAAACGTACTATCTTTCCACTCTAACAATTAGACATTGTGCCGAAGAACATAAACAGTTGTCTAAAATCGAATCGACTTACATTTAGTAACGAAGGTATATGATTGGAAATCCCATGTTTCTGGAGATCCCATCCCATTTGAGATCCCGTGTATATGATTGGAGATCCCAGTGCATAACGTTTGGTTGATTGATGACCAATGTATAGTTATCACCAAACACGAAATGGACCACAAATACAATATGTTATTATGCAAATGAAAAAAATATTTTATAGATATACATTATTAAATTATTAATAGACATATTTTAAATGAATTTAAAAATAGATTGTTTACAAAGTAACCATTTACTTAATAATACATTAAAAAATAAAGAATACAATTTACCACTTTAGGAATAATTCATTCATTGTAAATTCAATAGAGTTGATATTTTAAACAAACGACAAATTTATTTTAAATTAAAAAGTTTTATGCAAAACTTTTTGATGGAGGTGTATATTTAAATAAAACTATCAAAAAGCACAATTTCTAAAGTAATTAAAGCATATCAGGAGAATCGACAATCAAAAATGTATTTTTTTTCTTTTCAACTTCTAATTAATTTCAACTTCTAGAAGAAAGTAAATGAAAATGAGAACATTAAACTATTATATATAGTGTACCTTCTTAGATTTAACAAGTACAATAGTATACATAATGGGTAAAACTAGATCGATTATACATGTCACGTACTTTTCCATAAAAGTATATACACATTACGTTTCCTCATGACTTTCAAAATTACGTAAGCTGTTTCTTTTCATGACATCAGTATGACTCAAACTGTTTTTTTTTTTTCAAACTTTTTCTGTTGCTTTCTTAAGCCATGGTCACACTATGCGAATTCAAGGTGCGCACTCAACTGCAACCGCGACGGCTGTTCCTGTTAACTAGTAAACTCCTTTTAAAGACCGGAGCGACTGCAACAGCGATTAAAAACAGATAATTTAATAAAAAACGTGGCTAAAATTCTGAAAGTTATATGAAGTAGAGCGTAGAATGTCAATAAACACATTAATGTAGTCAAAAAAACTACTGTAATTTTATTGGTTTATTTGTTTACGTTTTTCCGTGTTGAAACGTCAGCGAACAAACTGTGACCAAGAGAAGACGTGTGCAACTAGCGCTTGTTGCAGTTGTAGTCGCCTGCACGACTGGAAATCGCATGGTGCGACCAGGGCTTTAATCCTACTGTCACATTTAAATATTTGCTTTGTAGTAATGTTTACACCCAATTTTCAGCGACCTTAAATATCTATGGTGAAAACTTCATAGTAATTAGATATATTTGATATAAAATATTCGAAAAATTAAATTTATGAGTTTTAGATCCATTAGATAGAAAACAAACTAGTATCAATCTTCGGACATGTTAATCCTACAATATCCGTAAAAGCCGATACGAAGTGCGTAACACTTTGAACTGCACAAAAATTTAATTTGATATTTTGTCAATTGAGATTTTATATTACAATTGACAATGACTTCACCATTTATGATTAACTTTCTAATTCAGGAAGCAGATGTGTCTTTTGCACCTGCAGGAGTCGACCTCGAACGCTTCTCTGCAATGGATTTTACGTCTGTTTTCTCTTTTTATCCTGTACATTTTCTTATTAAAGTTCCGGATAAGGTTTTTGATTGGAATTCCGTTACGAAGCCTTTTACTTTAAATGTAAGTAACAATAACAACTCTTAAACTATAACTAAAACTGAAACATAAAGTTATATATCATGTACTCAGGTATGGATCGCTACATTTTCTATTGTATTCATATTTGGACTAACGCTATATAAAGTGCTAGAAAAAGACTTTATCACTACAAAAACAGCGAAACGATGGACTTTATGTAACGTTTTTTGGAATTTAGTTTGTACATTTCTGGGTAAAGGTAAAATACTTTAATTATGACATAATTCAAACTATGAGCTTTATAAAGAGAAAGTCTTTCCAATTCAATTTAGGATTGAATCTAGAGAATGTGAAAAGATTTGCGTCCCGATTCATGATAGGAATTTGGTTATTGTCGATTTTTGTTTTGATATCCAGTTACAGCGGGGCGTTAATGTCTTTTATGACGTGTCCTTTAACTGAGCCTTTTCCAAAAGATTTTCAGGAACTTCTTGTTTTTGTCCGCAACGGTGAGTACTCATGTGGAACATACAAGGGATTTATTGTGTGGAAAGATATGATGGTAAGTGTTATGGATTTACAGATTTATCATTCCTATATAAAACGATGTCTTATTAAGTGATTTTTAATTTTATAATTTGTACATTTTAGAAATCGCAGTCAGAATATGTTAAGATTTTAAGAGAAAATATTCAATCGAATAATAACTTAATGGCTACAGCAGAAGGCATTAAAAAAGTGAACAATGAACGATTTGCATACATAATGACAAAATTTCGGTTTAATCTGTACATTAGTAAAGAAGATAGGCATAAATATATGCTTTCGAAAGATTCTTTTCGTACATATATGGCCGCATATCCAATCAGAAAGAATTTTCCATTTCAGAAGGATATTTCTAACATGTAAAAAATTTATAAATTCATTTATACCACATATCGCAATTAAGATTCATTTTTATATATTTATAACAATCTTATTGTAGAGTAACTCGCATGTTTGAAGCTGGAATTTCTGAGAAATTGATTCCTCAAGAAGTTGAAGGATTAGAAGAAGCATCGGAATTCCAAGAAGCATCAGAATTCCAACCGTTGTCAATCGAAGATATTAAAAGTCCTTTGTTACTTATGGGCATTGGATATATAGTGTCGTTAATCAGATTAATTTTTATATATTTAAAACGATCTTTTTCCAGAATAACTCGCATGTTCGAAGCTGGAATGTTTGAAAAATTATATCCTCAGAAAGTTGAAGAATTCCAAGAAGCATCAGAATTCCAACCGTTGTCAATAGAAGATATTAAAAGTCCTTTGTTACTTATGGGCATTGGATATCTAGTGTCTTTAATCTGCTTAACCATTGAAATAATATTAACTAAAGTGATTAAAATTCTTACTCGTAATCGACTTTATTAATGCAAAATTGTAGAATATAACTACAGTAAATTATCCGGTCGATTATCCGGAAGTCGATTATCCGGAAGTCAATCATCCGAAAGAATTCCAGTCAGCAAATTAAACTTTTTGCTAGTGCTGTGGCACTGCAATGTTTGGCTATGTCTTGGGCTACTCAAATATTTTTCGTTTTTGATACTAAATTAACTTCTGAAGTATAATTTTTTATTGTTTTTATAATTTTAATATATTTATTTTGTTTGTACAAAATAAAAAAATAATTTTTAACGATACAATAGTCTTCGTTAGGCTTAACATCGACGAAAATTCAACGCGAAGCGACACGCAACGGAGAAAAATGTCAAGATTGGATAAATTAATATATTTTTTTCGTACCTAATCGGTTATTCGAAACATCGATCTTCTGAACAACCCCAGTTCTCAATTGATTCCGATAATCGACGCTCTACTGTATTATAATAATTTTACTAAAGATTTTAACACAGAGAAGATTAAACTATATACTTTCTTTATTTTGTCTTTTAATTATACTCAATAAAACTAAGAATGGTTAATAAATTAAGGCAGTGTTTTTCAACCTTCTTGAATACGCGACCCCTTTACAAGTTAAAAAATTNTAATTATCTTAATCTTCACTATCGTTACTTTTTGCCCAGCGAAGCGGGTCCTTGCAGCTAGATTCTAGATTACTCAGAAAAACAGTCTTTTATATATATGAAAAAACTATATTACATACAAATAAAAACCCAGCGAAGCGGGTCCTTGCAGCTAGTTATATATAATAATCTAGTTTATAATTTTACAGTGTATCATACTGTGTAAATTTATGTGAAAAATATCGCTAAAGTTTCATAGATGCACTTTTATTGGATGGAAAGTTTTTCGAAATTGTTGAAAAAATTAGTGTATTTGAAATATAGGGGAGACCGGGGCAACTTCGGCATGCGGGGCAAGTTTGTCAAGCGCTTTTTTTTAAAAACAAATTAAAAGAAGACTTTGGTTATAGGTTAGGCAGTTGAGTTTTATTGGTGGCTTGTTGAGTGTAGTGTTTTTATTGTTCTCCAACAAGCGTAGTTGAATTATCAAGCAAATTTTCATTTTCGTTGAATTCCATATAATATTTTTTTTCCATTTATATTGAATTGGCAGGTTTTGTTATAATTCCATGATAACGAAAGTTACTTTTCCTGTTAGAAGGATGTAACTTCAACTTATTCACGTGGCCAGATCGTGGCTTGGCATTCTGTTCTCAGGGTTGTACTTAATGTTTCGAAATCATGACTAGCGGGGTAAGATCGGCAACATAAAGCCACATTAGAAGCAAAGGATAAAAATCAAACAGATGATAAATGAAAACATGTTTGCATTTGTTATTCATGTATATATGTCTTTGAACTTGCATTTCGTTGTAATAATATTAAATGGGTGTTGGATTTGTATTTCTTTGTTTTAATAGTGAATTCCAACTTATACATTGTTAATAACATAATTTTATATACGTGCCTATCTTGCCCCATTACTGTTGCCCCTATACCAGGGGCAACTTTAATAAAAATAATTAAAATAATTACAACTTTACAAAAAGAGAGAAGTTGCCGATCTTGCCCCTATACCCGGGGCAACTTCGTCAATTTCTCTCTTCTTGTAAAGTTGTAATTATTTTAATTATTTTTATTTCCAAACTGATTTTAACCAGTTCTATAGTAAGAAAACATTCCAATAGACAATATGCAAAGCTTTTTTTTCAGTTTACAGCAGTATTTATTACACAAAATTTAAGTAAATCTTAACATGCCGATCTTGCCCCGGTCTCCCCTATATATACTCCTATTCTCACTCAGATTCGTTTGCTTAGCTGAATAAATGTGTGTTCTCAGTATTAAGGTGTGTTACGATACGTGATGTATATATATATATATATACTTCACGTACCGTAACAACTACTTTTCTCATGTGAAACTAATGATTCGTTCATTACATATACCATAAATTAACGTATAATGTATTCGTAATATTCAAACATTCTTTCTTTCGATGTAAAATACAATTTAGTAACTATGTACACTTTTTAAGAAGTATGAAATAAACGAAAACTAATTTTACAGCTCACTTCAGAATTTTTTATATGTTATCTTATGATAATCATTTAATTATTTCGTACCGATAATACAGATGAGAGAAAAGTAGCTAATTCCCTCCGTGTTAAACGTAAGCTATCCTAATTATAATCCTATAATCACGATATTAAGCAAATTTTACACCAGTTTAAATTTAAGTTAATTATGTAAATTTAACTCAGAATGACTCAGTATTCGGAGATCAGTATTAATCAAATTATTGTAGAGCAGTGTTTTTCAACCTGTGAGTCACGACCCCCAGGGGGGTTCCAAAGCCTTACACGGGGGGTCGCGGGTGAAAGAAAAAGACAAGTGTTTGTAGGTCTTACACTTCAATAAAAAAAATAACTAGAATTTCAGTGAGAAGGCTGTGCCTGTATATTTTACAGTACAATTGATTTTTCGATCGGTATTTAAAGTAAGAAAATTAAATACGTAGTTTTTAAAATCACTGATATAGTTTAAATATGGCCCTGTGGGTTCGCCAGAATTTTTTTAAGTTGTAAAGCGGTTGCGTATTGAAGAAGGTTGAAAAACACTGTTCTAGAGAATCACATGGGCTGCGCCGAGAAGTATGCCTCTTGATAAGACTGTGTTTAGGTGTCAGACAGTTCAATTTATTCGAAAATGTCCACATGGGCAGTTTGAAAGCAGATAAATTATTTCCTTGGATACTGGCAGATAATTTGAAATTGAAAGCAAGCCTTTTGTGAGACTTTATAGTTTATTGCTAACAAGTCGGTACCAAACAGAAAATCATTTTGATATATATGAACAGAAACAAACACTTAAATAAACACTGACTTTCCTGTGCAAAGTGCATATAACCACTGAACACAGGTTGTGGGTTCGCTCCTGGTTAATTGACCAGTCACGTTGAGTTTTTTAACGTCAATAACACTTAAATAGATTCCAATTTACAACAATTTTTCCGGGAGCCATTCCTTTCGGCTGATCCTCCACGTGTTACGTTGCCTTAAAAAAATCAACGAAACGACGCAAGATGATGCGAACTAAAATATTCTTAAGCAAATTTCGTTTGCTGCCAAAAAATGACACCCCGAAGAGTTTGATTTTTGGACTCAAAACTCGGAAATGGAAAAAAATTAGGGAGTTTCTGTATGTATGAATGTTACCGTACGGGGAAGGGCACAATTTTGTTTACTCTGTGTAAAACTTAATAATCTCTCTGACTTTGTTGGAAATTTTCTGAAATTTTGCAGCGAGATTAGTTTATTTTTGGACTGATTCTGTTAAATTTTAATGATTAATGATCGAGGGAGTGGGAGAGATAAAAGAAATCGTGTGTATCTTTACTAGGGTCAGATTTAATGATAATTTTATTTGTTACTAAAATTTACAGTTTTTTACAAAATTCATTTTTATTCTTAAAATCAAGCTTTTTGTTAAAGTTTCCGTCAGATGACGAAATTTTCTTCGTAAATAAAGACACTGTTGTTCTATAAGCTATTTTGAAAACCATTCTATTACGTGTTATAAAATAACACTTTAGACGACCAGACCTTTTTTTATTGGATACTCGCGTTTCTCTCACTCGTAATGCAACTCAAAGTAAACACTAATTTTGATTCTAGTCATTAATGAGTCCATATTTAACGATAAACAAACATTTAATAAATGACTCACTATCAAATATTACAAATTAACTATAGACTCCTAATTCACGAAGAAAGAGATTTACATTCGTTCGACCCATACACTACCTTAACACATTGTAGTTATCTTGTGTTGGGTAAAGTTCTCGTAGATTGCACCAAGAAAGTTCGTGACACATTCGGCGAATTTATCTTCTTAGTATGATATTCCTTTTCTTTTCTTTTGTTAAAAAATTCGACAATGTTTGATAAGTACTGCTTCAGTATTTTATTAGACATTAATAACAGACTTTTCTATTATTTGGGCGTTAACTTTAGGAGACTCAAATGGAATACGTCTTCTTACATTGAAAAGTTTCCACGCACTCCCTGATCAAAGGAAATGAATTGCTATATTTCGTAGATTTCTTCCATTTAGTGGGAAAATTTAGAAGGGTTGAAGTTTTGTTTGGTGACTAAACTTTTAAAAAGAAAAAAAACAAAAGAGATGTTCAACGTCTGTATGTTAAGAAGTAAGCTACAGCGGTGTACTTTTTAATTTAACCAAACTTATCTTTCAAAAATTTAATACAAATTTATATAAAACAACATTAAATAGTTTATAATTTTTCAAATATTAAGGTACAAGCGAAAAGTTGCTTGAGTATAAAAACGATAATTTCTTAAAACAGTTGAGTCGCCATCTCAATTTGATCCCATTATGTCCAGCATGTCCGTAGAGTGTTAAAAATGAAAAGACAAAAGCTCACTATCTCGGAAAAAATATACAAAACGAAATAATAGATCTGCTGCATCAAAGTGTAAAGTCTGATATAATTGAAAAAATAAAAAACTCTTGTAATCAGATATGTTTCAATCAATAAATTTGACGCTGACTTTAATGTCAGCGTCAAATTTAATTTAATGTCAGCGTCAAATTAAAGTTAATGGAAGCTTTTTAGGCTTCTTACCAGTCGAAAGAACTACAGGAAAACAAATGTCTGATATTATAATTGGAAAACTTAATGACTTGAGTTTCAATTTGCAGGATATCAGAGGGCAGGGATACCACAACGGGTGTAATATAAGGGGATATAAACCGGGAGTACAATATAGAATTAAACAATATAATTCGCGAGCATTCTATGTTCCGTGTAGTACCCACTCTATCAATTTTTTTGCTAATGATATGGCAAACGCATTCTTGGAAACCGCTAATTTCTTCAAGACGGTCCAAAGAATATATTTATTTTTTCGGCATCTACTTTTCGATAGGCAAAAAATATTCAAGGTCTAACATTGAAACCATCGAGCGACACTAGATGGGAGAGTAGGATAGAGACCTTAAAGTCTATGAGATTTCATTTAAGAGATGTATACGACGTCTTACTAAGCATTTAGAAAAACCAAGAAATTGATAATTTAATATGAGACGAGGCATCGAGTTTTTTAAATTGTATTAAACAATTTAAGTTTCTGTGTTCATTATTTATTTGGCAGAAAACAATAAATTTCATTAATCCAATAAGCAATTTGATGCAAGCAAAAGATTTTGATCTAGCCTTTGCACTTGATCTTTTACAAAACTGGAAAATATTTTTTAAGAATCTTCGATCGGATTCGTCCTTCTTTGAAACTATTATTGATGCAAAAGAAATTGCTACCGAAATTGATGTGGAGGCTACTTTTGGATCAACAATAACACGTCACCACGTTAGAAGACAGAGTAAGAACTTCTTATAAGAAGCACGAAATAAACCCATCAGATCCAAAAGAAAAAATATATAATAGAATTTTTCTTTTACAATCGATCAAGCAGTAAATGATCTGGATCAGGCATGGCCAACATACGGCCCGCGGGCCAAATCCGGCCCGTCTAATGAATTTATACGGACTGCGGTTTATCTTTCAATATTAGCTACTGAAGTCCGAATAGCTCGATGAAAAATTCTGACGCCTAAAACAGAAAAGGTCAACAACACTATGCGAGTTTAGAGTTAACCCTCCATTACAAAAGTACAGCGTAAAATGTTGATTAAGCATGATAACGTAACAAATGTATCTGTAATCTCTATGTACAATTTAGTCTCTATGGGGTGACACCACAATGATATCTAGCACCGCCTCAAAATCTTCATAGGGCAACCTCTGGTTTGGGCACTGAAAAAAAGTTTTTTTTTTCCAATTCGGCCCGGGACTAAAAACTGTTGGCCACCGCTGCACTAGATGGTAGATTTGAAAAACATTGTAACTATTGTCAATTCTATAATAGTACAGTAGACCCACTATAACACTGGTTCCTATAATTACGATTCCTATAAGACGGCGAAAAAATTGCGAAGGTATCCGTACAAACCTGGTAAAAAAACTCCTATAATTCGGTAAAACGTCATCGAGAAGGCGAACTACTTTCCGCCGTCCAGCGCCATGCTACAAAGTGTTTAGGCGGGTAAATTGAGTTCACTATCGTCTGTACAATATTATATATAAATTATATATAAATTAGGTACTATACATATAATTATATATTAATTATATATAATTTAGGTACTGTATATATAATTATATATTAACTTAATTTATTGTAACTTTATTATAATTATATATATACTTTCCGCCGTCCAGCGCCACGCTATGGAGAGTTTAGGCGAGTAAGTTGTTTACTATCGTTTGTACGGTATGTAAATTAGGTACCGTAAGTCTAATACAGTACTGCAATTTTATACATTTCTTGTGAAAGAAACATTTCTTATTCAACGGCCATCAAAATTATTTATATTAATGATGTTTCCAAAAGTCAACGAAGTTTTCGCAGAAAAATAACTTATAGAAATCGCGGCCGCGGTTTGGTGCGCTGCTCCGCGACGAGAACAAGCTTGAGCAATGGCGATGTCGAACGGTTAACACTCGGTAAGTAATCCTACAATTTTTTGTTTATAGCGTAGTTTATACGGATTATTCCCAAATAAAATATACGTATTTTGGAAATGTTGAGTCGAATTAGTCTAGAATTGATTAATTTTATGAAAGAAAACCTTTCAAATAGCCGTAGTCCGTAAACTTCACACGTGTCGGGCTGTGATTGGCAAGGACTCGTAAGAAATCGATTCATAAAAAACGGAACGTATCTACCGTGTTATAGGGGGTCGACTGTATAATATATACAATTTAAATATCATGTTTAAAAAATGCTACTAAAACACTTTAAGAATTTAGAACGCATTATGACCAATGGTGATTCTGTTGACATAAATTGAGTATAATTGGCGGAGGAAATCCGGCCCACCAGTGGCCGAGTGGTCTCCGTTGCTGGTCTAGCGGTGGTGACTGGACCCTAAACACTGGGAAGTATGTCGTGGGTTCGCGCCACGATCGGACAGGCTGGATGCTTGGAGTTTTCCGGGTTTTTTCCTTGCTAATAACGACTGAAGAAGAGGCCAGTTCTTCATAAAGTACTCCTGGAAAGCATTATTTCCCGCGCGTGCGTATAGGCCGTTCGGGTACGGCTGGCTCATCGGTCCCATAGCGATCATAAACACATGTCTAGTTGGAGAAAGAGCCGATAGAGCTAAAATCTCCATATTAACAACATGTGAGAAGTAAGGAGGAAAATTTCAGCAGTATCTGCGCTTTTGGGCAAAAAAGATAGCCGAAGCAATGACTGAGCTTAATTACAAAATTAAATTTTGTCCTGAATCTTTAAGAATATTGCTAACCATACCAATAACTGTACCAAGTGGCAAAAGGAGTTTCTGTAAGTTAAAATTAATTAAAAACTTTTTACGTTCGACTACTACACAGATTCGTCCTAATGGTTTGGGCATGTTGGCAATTGAGCATGTAATTGCTGGTCAAGTAAATTTAACCTTTAGCACAATGCTATGCATAATATCTAATTCTCCTGGTTTCAGTGACAGAACTAATCTCAAAATATATCGAGTAAATCATTGCAGATTTTTTTAATTAACAAAGCGAAATTGACGAATCAAATATTAAAAATTCTTCTTTAAGATCAGAAATAAGATACATACACGAAGTAGATATAGAATATCCTGTTTCGCTTCACCATCGACATAATTATTTTCTCCATGCAGCAAATCACGAAAAAACCGAATACGAAAATTTATCTGAATATCAGAAATTACTTTTATTTTCTATTAATCCAAATTTTAAAAATAAAATAACAAAAAATTATTTACGACTTCAAGAAATAAATTATGTTATATTACGCACTATAGAAACCTAAAATATTATCTAACAGATGGTTTAAGTTTAAAATATATATGTGAGGATCCGAATTCGAATGTGTTTATATCATCTCATCGTAAGATCACATCGTAGTCCTACTTTTATTCCACGGTGTCATAAGATCACAGTGCAGCTATACTTTCGTTCAATAACTGTCAACTGTTGCACCTGGGAGTTAAACATCTCTTAAGTTCTCAGGCATAATAAAGACACTTTCTCATCACCTTTCGACCTAGTATAGCGATTTTAACAATTCAACATTAGACAAGAAGAACAAGGTGAGTCAGTCGTCGCCAGTTCTTCCATTGGATTACTTCTACGTAATATCTGTGCTCCTTGGGATACATACCTCTTCGCTTGTGAATATCAAAAATCGTCTAATATCAAAAATCGCCTAATATCAAGAATCACCTAATATCAAAGGAAAAGAACTAATGGACTATTGGACTTAACACTACCTTTCCGAACATTCTGTCTTACCGACTGGATCCAGATCAAGATATCAAAAAAGGTATTTATCGCCACGCGTATGAATTGTAAACTCTCTCTCTCGAGAACGATCAGTTAACTTTACTTTCGAACTTTACTATCAACATATTATAAGATATGTATTCTCTATCATTACCCATTAAACATTTGTTACGTTAATCACTTCTGGTGCGCTGTCTCTCCTTCTATCTCGACTCTGATCGCTCCGTTACGCGACCGCTCGCGTGACCTAAATAACGCGGCTTCCGTGTCCGAGACACGGTGGTGTCATCCTGACAGGGCACCAAAGAAGTGCCGACCCTTCGGACACACACACACACACACACACACACACACACGCACACACATATATATATATATATATATATATATATGGAATACATTTTTTAAACAAGCACCTTACTTAAAATCGTATGTGTTTTTTAAATAAGCTTAAAGTTTAGATGTTTGTAACTTTAGACAGGCTATACAAATAAAAAAAATGTAAAATTTTTTCACATTCTTAGTGTTTTCAGATGAATATACTGTTTATATATTTTAAATATCCTGTTAAAGTCTAATTTCGATGCACTTACACTATAAATACGATGAGTGTTTAAAAAGTATTGGACCGTTATTTTTTTCGCGTAAACCAATGACGCGCGAAAGGCCTCCTTTGGTGGAGATGTGGACGGAACAGTCATTCGCAATCCTAAATTTTTTTCCTCCCGCAGGAAGCGTCAGTCGCTGGCAGTCGGCCTGTGAGTGAGGACATGTAGTAATCGCTTGTCAGATTCCAGTAAAATAAATAAGTAAAAAAATAAGTAACCAATATGATCCAACAGTGCATCAAATTTTGTGAAATGCTCGGAGATACCCAAGAGAAAAACATTCGCAAAACTCAACAGGCTGTCAAAGACAATGCCGTGAGCAACACACGGATAAAGTAATAGTACAATTGCTTCAAAAAAGGCCTCACAACAGTGGACAGCAAACCGTGTTTATCGTAAATACGTACCACAAGGCCAAACCATCACAAAAAATAATACCATGAGGTTCTTTGTCATTTTTGTGCTGCTGTGCGACGCGAACGACCGGATCTGTGGTCAACCAAAACTTGGCAGCGCCATCATGATAACGCACCCGCTCATTATGAGCATCTGATTCAGACTTTCGAAACCAAACACAACATTCGTGTGATTCGTCACGCTCCGTATTCTCCCGACGTAGCTGCCTGAGAATTTTGGCTATTTCCCAAGCTGAAAATGCTGGTAAAAACAATTCAATTTGTGTCAAGAAAAGACATTATGCGGAATGCGATGGATGGTTATTTCAAATGATGCGTTCCAGCAGTGTTTCCAGCAATGAAGGAGGGCTGAAAGAAGTATGTACATTACCAAGGAGACTACTTTGAAGGGAATTAGGGTTTGTGTACCGCAAAACCAATAAATATATTTCTGCCGACCAACGGTTCGATACTTTTTGAGCACACCTCGTGCAACTGTATTTAGATTTGAAATGTTTTAAACACATATTTTTAAAATTCAAACTTGCATTTTTATCGCACTTGTCTTAGTTGTTACTAACATTAATAATTATGAGAAAACTCTATGTTGTCAGTCCATTGGTAACGCGCGAACTCATCACCAACGAAAACAGTTCTGTGTTCGTAAGTTCAAGTGACAGTCACTGAATGAGATTAATCAAAATATAAAATAAAATCTTTGTTCTATACATAACGTTACATTCACAAGTACACAGTTTAAGTATACCTGTATATTCTCATTTACGAAATGACAATGCAACATTTAACAGATCGAGATTCTTTGCACAAAATGAAATAATACTTAATTAAAGCAAAATATGCCAGATTAATCACAATTCATAATACTTACATTCATTGGGAAAATGTAATTCGAAAACTCAAAATATGAGATAAATAAAGACTTTCATTTTCTTTAGAAACTGAAAAAACCGAGGGATTTTCGTATATGGAATGTAAGTGTTACAAATATGTATTATGTTCACTGCCATTGTCGTTATAGTAATAAAATTGAATTTTTAAGTATATTATCACATACTTAAAAATTCAATTTTATCACCATACCGTGGACCAAGGTTTAATCACCACTGACCACTTCTCGGCAACATTCTGGAAAGACCGCTTATGTTGTCGTTTCAAATCGCATTTAGGATTTGGCGAAAGTCGTCTGTATGGAAAAGATAGGAGTCTTCCGTATCTTCCAACCGATGACTTCTCCCTTTAGCTGAATGAAGTCAGCTGTATGAAAATGCGGTACTCCAGGTGCCACTATCACCAATTATAACTTCCCTCGACGATCGCCCCCAGATTCTGGTGGCTCTTAGTTTTATACTATTGTCGTGAAAGGGGGTCACGTGATCATAAAATGTTAATGCTGACAAGCATTTTTGACAGCTAAGTGTCAACTTTCACACTGACTTTTATTACAACGAATGACCGCTCGTCTGATTCTTCATTATTGCTGTCGGAAATATTTATTTGGAAAAACGATTAACATTAATTTCGAAATTTACTTTAAAATCCGCGGATTCACAATTACATTTTTTAAATTACAATAAACTTTGTTACACGAACATCAATTAAATGATGTTACAAAGAGTATATGTTTTTAGTAAAATTGATGTGTAGTTTTCTGTCTAATCTTTTCCAACGCTACAAAACACAAAGTTTAATAAAATAGTAATTAATTTGCTGATAGAATTTCAAATAATAATAATAATAATAAGTACTATTTCGATATTTTCTGATCTTTAAGTAGTAAATGTTTATAAATGATAAACGATTGGTTAGTTAAAAATGTTTACTACTATTTCTATGAATAATACATTTTATCAGTAATTTCTAAATACATAGGCCTAATTAAAAGTAATAAACATCATTACAGACTTATAATTAACATAAACCACATTCGTACCGAGCAGAATTATATAAATATAAAACTTAACTAACACCTTAATATTCGCTGAAAGATTTTTATTATAACAAACGATTTCGATCTATTTTATAGATCATCTTCAGGTTATAAAGAATATTTTTAAAATGGAAATACAAGTTCGAAAATTGAAAAATATTAATAACCAATAACATTTCCAGTAATAAAAATAACTAATACATTGTAAATGATAGACAAATGTAAAAATAAATAACATATTACTCGTACTAAATATTAGTACTGTCTATCCTATCTAGACAGAATTTCTTTTATAACATAGTATAGTTCATGCGCCTCTTGTAAGTTTTTAATGGCATACTTTCAAGCCGAAGGAAGACCCTCTGCGTCCCTTGCGTTAATGCATTTTTCTTTAATCTTGTTTCTGTAAATTTTTATCTTTTCAGCCGTTCTTTTAAGAGTGTGCATTAAAAACAAAGTTTTTCCGATGTCTATATATGGAATTTACATCCCGAAAGAGTGCATCCCGCTAAAACTAACATTTTGCTTTGCGTGCCTTAAGAAATCTATTAAATTTACAAAAAGCAAAAAATTTGGGATCCTGAGGCACCTCATTGAACTGGAAAACAAGGTATTTAACGAAAACCCGGATAAGCTTATGGACATGAACTTAGGAGTTACTCGTTTTACTGATAATGTATATAAGAACTTAAAGAAACGCTATATTAAGAGAATGAAGTGGATTATTTATAAGCAGGTTCCAAAATAATAATAGAAAGAGCGTTACAACTTACGTGGTATGGGACCAAATTGAAGTACCCAATAGGGTAAAAAAGCTTCTGAACAAAGGTTCGAACTTCGTCCCAGATAGTGTGGAGATTTGGGAAACATCGTACCAGGAGATCGAAAGAGAAATTATTGGGTTATATTCGGTCGAAAAAGACTATATACGTTGGAAGACTGTGTTAAAAACTCAAGATAAATGGAAAGGTGAAGTAATAACAAGGACATCAGGTATACTTAGAGATGGCTAAAAGAAAATAATTTAGGGGAGATCGGGGCAAGATCGGCATGTTAAGCTTTACTTAAATTTTGTGTAATAAATACTGCTGTAAACTGAAAAAAATCTTTTGCATATTGTCTATTGGAATGTTACCTTACTATACATCTGGTTAAAATCAGTTTGGACATAAAAATAATTAAAATAATTACAACTTTACAAGAAGAGAGAAATTGACGAAGTTGCCCCGGGTATAGGGGCAAGATCGGCAACTTCTCTCTTTTTGTAAAGTTGTAATTATTTTAATTATTTTTATTAAAGTTGCCCCTGGTATAGGGGCAACAGTAATGGGGCAAGATAGGCACGTATATAAAATTATGTTATTAACAATGTATAAGTTGGAATTCACTATTAAAACAAAGAAATACAAATCCAACACCCATTTAATATTATTACAACGAAATGCAAGTTCAAAGACATATATACATGAATAACAAATGCAAACATGTTTTCATTTATCATCTGTTTGATTTTTATCCTTTGCTTCTAATGTGGCTTTATGTTGCCGATCTTACCCCGCTAGTCATGATTTCGAAACATTAAGTACAACCCTGAGAACAGAATGCCAAGCCACGATCTGGCCACGTGAATAAGTTGAAGTTACATCCTTCTAACAGGAAAAGTAACTTTCGTTATCATGGAATTATAACAAAACCTGCCAATTCAATATAAATGGAAAAAAAATATTATATGGAATTGAACGAAAATGAAAATTTGCTTGATAATTCAACTACGCTTGTTGGAGAACAATAAAAACACTACACTCAACAAGCCACCAATAAAACTCAACTGCCTAACCTATAACCAAAGTCTCCTTTTAATTTGTTTTTTAAAAAAAGCGCTTGACAAACTTGCCCCGCATGCCGAAGTTGCCCCGATCTCCCCTAATTGCGGCAAGAGTAGATTAAAGCAAACAAATGGTTATAATGAAAAAGCAAACGTATGATAGGGCCTTTGAAGAATATATCAGAAACACAGAATGTATTAACAGTAAAGATTAACAGTAAAAAGATTAACAGTAAAATAGTTGAAGCTATTGATAGAAGGGTTAAAAAAACTGGAGGAAACCAAACTAACGAAGATCTTACCTTCTATCCGAAAATGCCGGAACCCTAGACCAGGGCTCCCTAGACTGTTTGCCTTCGCTAAAACTCATAAAGAGGGCAAGGAAATAAGGCCTATTGTGCCTAAAAAAAAGGTTGCAAGAATACATCGCCTCTCAGATAGAAAATAATAAATTGGTGACAAAGGATCCAGTTATGGTGGTTAAAGAGCTACAAGGCATTATTTTAATGGATGAAGAAGTGGGAACTGTGTTAGATTACGAAAGTGTGTACCCGTCCATTACGATTGAATTCTATGTAGAAGCACTATTGGAGTTCTTGTTTAGAGAAAACCCAACGTTAACACAACACAGAAATGAGGTTATAGAGATGGCTAACCTAGTATGTTGCGAATCCTTCTTCGCTTTCGAAGACAAAACAAATAAGCAAAATAGGGGAGTGCCAATGGGAAACCCATTTTCAGGGCTTCTTTGCGAGCTTGTTGTTAGAAAAATAGAGGAATAAGTTCTGCGTAGCTTCGAAAAATATATAGAGATATATACTACTAGAGATATGTAGATGATATATTAATAATATGGAAAAACAATCGAATAATTGAAAACTTTGTAGATAGAATTAAGCTCCAGGAAGGTTCATTTCTTAGACATTAATATCGTATTTAACAAAGGGCGTATATCCACTAGCGTATTCATAAAACTAGCGTATTCAACGCATAGCTCACTATATATCCCTGCAAGCTCTAATGACCATTATAGGTATAAGTTAGCAGCATTTCGAGCATTGGTTAGAAGGGCTTTCATATACTGTGAAAACGTTATAGACCGGGATACAGAGATAGAAAGAATTATACAGATAGCAGGAACATTAGGTTATAAGAGGAATGTTATAGAGGGAATTATATGAAAATTTGAGGCAAGTAATGATAAAGTCATTAGACAAGAGCCATCTAAGTACACGAAATTTACATACAAGTATTTAAGAGGGATTATGAAAGAAATTGCAAATATAAAAGATACAGAGGTGTTCTTTAAAAAAGCTCCGAATTTGTATAGAATACTTAGAAACGATAAAGGGATGGTTAAAAAGAAAGCGGGTGTGTATAAGATTCCCTACGAGAACCAGCTAATAGGTATAAAAAAGATTATGTAGGGGTTACTACTAGAAACCTAGGTGTAAGGATCAAAGAACACAGGTACGATATTAGAAAAGGTTCTAGTACAACAGTATTGGCCCAGATGGTGCGAGCGGAAAGATCTTTGGTTCGATGGAATGAAGCGGAAATCCTAAAACAGATACACTCTTCAACTTTGGCAAGAACGGCTGAAAAGATAGAAATTTACAGAAGCAAGATTAAAGAAAAATGCATTAACGCAAGGGACGTGAAGGGTTTTCCTTCGGCTTCCAAGTATGCCATTAAAAACTTACAAGAGGCGCATGAACTCTAGTATGTTATAAAGGAAATTCTGTCTAGATAGGATAGACAGTATTAATATTTAGTACGAGTAATATGTTATTTATTTTTACATTTTTCTATCATTTACAATGTATTAGTTATTCTTATTACTGGAAGTGTTATTAGTTATTAATATTTTTGAATTTTTAAACTTGTTGTTCCATTTAAGAAATATTCCTTTNATTAGTCTAGAATTGATTAATTTTATGAAAGAAAACCTTTCAAATAGCCGTAGTCCGTAAACTTCACACGTGTCGGGCTGTGATTGGCAAGGACTCGTAAGAAATCGATTCATAAAAAACGGAACGTATCTACCGTGTTATAGGGGGTCGACTGTATAATATATACAATTTAAATATCATGTTTAAAAAATGCTACTAAAACACTTTAAGAATTTAGAACGCATTATAACCAATGGTGATTCTGTTGACATAAATTGAGTATAATTGGCGGAGGAAATCCGGCCCACCAGTGGCCGAGTGGTCTCCGTTGCTGGTCTAGCGGTGGTGACTGGACCCTAAACACTGGGAAGTATGTCGTGGGTTCGCGCCACGATCGGACAGGCTGGATGCTTGGAGTTTTCCGGGTTTTTTCCTTGCTAATAACGACTGAAGAAGAGGCCAGTTCTTCATAAAGTACTCCTGGAAAGCATTATTTCCCGCGCGTGCGTATAGGCCGTTCGGGTACGGCTGGCTCATCGGTCCCATAGCGATCATAAACACATGTCTAGTTGGAGAAAGAGCCGATAGAGCTAAAATCTCCATATTAACAACATGTGAGAAGTAAGGAGGAAAATTTCAGCAGTATCTGCGCTTTTGGGCAAAAAAGATAGCCGAAGCAATGACTGAGCTTAATTACAAAATTAAATTTTGTCCTGAATCTTTAAGAATATTGCTAACCATACCAATAACTGTACCAAGTGGCAAAAGGAGTTTCTGTAAGTTAAAATTAATTAAAAACTTTTTACGTTCGACTACTACACAGATTCGTCCTAATGGTTTGGGCATGTTGGCAATTGAGCATGTAATTGCTGGTCAAGTAAATTTAACCTTTAGCACAATGCTATGCATAATATCTAATTCTCCTGGTTTCAGTGACAGAACTAATCTCAAAATATATCGAGTAAATCATTGCAGATTTTTTTAATTAACAAAGCGAAATTGACGAATCAAATATTAAAAATTCTTCTTTAAGATCAGAAATAAGATACATACACGAAGTAGATATAGAATATCCTGTTTCGCTTCACCATCGACATAATTATTTTCTCCATGCAGCAAATCACGAAAAAACCGAATACGAAAATTTATCTGAATATCAGAAATTACTTTTATTTTCTATTAATCCAAATTTTAAAAATAAAATAACAAAAAATTATTTACGACTTCAAGAAATAAATTATGTTATATTACGCACTATAGAAACCTAAAATATTATCTAACAGATGGTTTAAGTTTAAAATATATATGTGAGGATCCGAATTCGAATGTGTTTATATCATCTCATCGTAAGATCACATCGTAGTCCTACTTTTATTCCACGGTGTCATAAGATCACAGTGCAGCTATACTTTCGTTCAATAACTGTCAACTGTTGCACCTGGGAGTTAAACATCTCTTAAGTTCTCAGGCATAATAAAGACACTTTCTCATCACCTTTCGACCTAGTATAGCGATTTTAACAATTCAACATTAGACAAGAAGAACAAGGTGAGTCAGTCGTCGCCAGTTCTTCCATTGGATTACTTCTACGTAATATCTGTGCTCCTTGGGATACATACCTCTTCGCTTGTGAATATCAAAAATCGTCTAATATCAAAAATCGCCTAATATCAAGAATCACCTAATATCAAAGGAAAAGAACTAATGGACTATTGGACTTAACACTACCTTTCCGAACATTCTGTCTTACCGACTGGATCCAGATCAAGATATCAAAAAAGGTATTTATCGCCACGCGTATGAATTGTAAACTCTCTCTCTCGAGAACGATCAGTTAACTTTACTTTCGAACTTTACTATCAACATATTATAAGATATGTATTCTCTATCATTACCCATTAAACATTTGTTACGTTAATCACTTCTGGTGCGCTGTCTCTCCTTCTATCTCGACTCTGATCGCTCCGTTAGGCGACCGCTTGCGTGACCTAAATAACGCGGCTTCCGTGTCCGAGACACGGTGGTGTCATCCTGACAGGGCACCAAAGAAGTGCCGACCCTTCGGACACACACACACACACACACACACACACACACTA
>NW_019385266.1:123287-145679 GCF_000671375.1 Centruroides sculpturatus
CGGATCTGGCCACGTGAATAAGTTGAAGTTACATCCTTCTAACAGGAAAAGTAACTTTCGTTATCATGGAATTATAACAAAACCTGCCAATTCAATATAAAGGAAAAAAAATATTATATGGAATTCAACGAAAATGAAAATTTGCTTGATAATTCAACTACGCTTGTTGGAGAACAATAAAAACACTACTCTCAACAAGCCACCAATAAAACTCAACTGCCTAACCTATAATCAAAGTTTTTTTTAAATTTGTTTTTTAAAAAAAGCGCTTGACAAACTTGCCCCGCATGCCGAAGTTGCCCCGATCTCCCCTAATTGCGGCAAGAGTAGATTAAAGCAAACAAATGGTTATAATGAAAAAGCAAACGTATGATAGGGCCTTTGAAGAATATATCAGAAACACAGAATGTATTAACAGTAAAGATTAACAGTAAAAAGATTAACAGTAAAATAGTTGAAGCTATTGATAGAAGGGTTAAAAAAACTGGAGGAAACCAAACTAAGTAAGATCTTACCTTCTATCCGAAAATGCCGGAACCCTAGACCAGGGCTCCCTAGACTGTTTGCCTTCGCTAAAACTCATAAAGAGGGCAAGGAAATAAGGCCTATTGTGCCTAAAAAAAAAGGTTGCAAGAATACATCGCCTCTCAGATAGAAAATAATAAATTGGTGACAAAGGATCCAGTTATGGTGGTTAAAGAGCTACAAGGCATTATTTTAATGGATGAAGAAGTGGGAACTGTGTTAGATTACGAAAGTGTGTACCCGTCCATTACGATTGAATTCTATGTAGAAGCACTATTGGAGTTCTTGTTTAGAGAAAACCCAACGTTAACACAACACAGAAATGAGGTTATAGAGATGGCTAACCTAGTATGTTGCGAATCCTTCTTCGCTTTCGAAGACAAAACAAATAAGCAAAATAGGGGAGTGCCAATGGGAAACCCATTTTCAGGGCTTCTTTGCGAGCTTGTTGTTAGAAAAATAGAGGAATAAGTTCTGCGTAGCTTCGAAAAATATATAGAGATATATACTACTAGAGATATGTAGATGATATATTAATAATATGGAAAAACAATCGAATAATTGAAAACTTTGTAGATAGAATTAAGCTCCAGGAAGGTTCATTTCTTAGACATTAATATCGTATTTAACAAAGGGCGTATATCCACTAGCGTATTCATAAAACTAGCGTATTCAACGCATAGCTCACTATATATCCCTGCAAGCTCTAATGACCATTATAGGTATAAGTTAGCAGCATTTCGAGCATTGGTTAGAAGGGCTTTCATATACTGTGAAAACGTTATAGACCGGGATACAGAGATAGAAAGAATTATACAGATAGCAGGAACATTAGGTTATAAGAGGAATGTTATAGAGGGAATTATATGAAAATTTGAGGCAAGTAATGATAAAGTCATTAGACAAGAGCCATCTAAGTACACGAAATTTACATACAAGTATTTAAGAGGGATTATGAAAGAAATTGCAAATATAAAAGATACAGAGGTGTTCTTTAAAAAAGCTCCGAATTTGTATAGAATACTTAGAAACGATAAAGGGATGGTTAAAAAGAAAGCGGGTGTGTATAAGATTCCCTACGAGAACCAGCTAATAGGTATAAAAAAGATTATGTAGGGGTTACTACTAGAAACCTAGGTGTAAGGATCAAAGAACACAGGTACGATATTAGAAAAGGTTCTAGTACAACAGTATTGGCCCAGATGGTGCGAGCGGAAAGATCTTTGGTTCGATGGAATGAAGCGGAAATCCTAAAACAGATACACTCTTCAACTTTGGCAAGAACGGCTGAAAAGATAGAAATTTACAGAAGCAAGATTAAAGAAAAATGCATTAACGCAAGGGACGTGAAGGGTTTTCCTTCGGCTTCCAAGTATGCCATTAAAAACTTACAAGAGGCGCATGAACTCTAGTATGTTATAAAGGAAATTCTGTCTAGATAGGATAGACAGTATTAATATTTAGTACGAGTAATATGTTATTTATTTTTACATTTTTCTATCATTTACAATGTATTAGTTATTCTTATTACTGGAAGTTATTAATATTTTTCAATTTTTGAACTTGTATTTCCATTTAAGAAATATTCTTTATAACCTGAAGATGATCTATTGAATAGATCAAAAACGTTTCTTGTAATAAAAATCTCTCAGCTAATATTAAGGTGTTGGTTAAGTTTTTTACTTATAATTAACTTTACTTTCGGCAAAAAAATTTTTTTAACGAAATAAGACTTTTAATTTAAGAAGTTTAAATTTGTAATATTAGTTTAATTTATTTTACGTTTAATTATTTATACAACACAATTAATAAAATAGTCGAATTGATTAATTTTCGAAAATATTTCAAGCAATGTTTTATTAAAGCGTTCGTTTCATGCAAGTAAGAATTGAAATTTCTAATTCGTGAATAATATATTTAGAATGTACATGCGTAGAGAAAAGTAGGTCAAGTGTACATTTTATTTTATAGATTTAATACATAGCGAAAATATTTTCCGTTTTAATTGTTTGAGAGTGCTTATTGTAGAGTTTATTTATATAACCGATCTCTATTTTTGAAGTTATGTCTTTCGCTATTTTATAATAATTAAATATATATATATATATATAGTAGAGCGTCGATTTTCCGAATCAATTGGGGACTGGGGTTGTCCGGATTACTGATTTACGTACGAAAAAATAGTTTAAGAGAACGATTAATTGATCAGTATTTATCAATCATTGAAAAGTATATGAAACAAGGCGCCTCAAAAGTACGTTGCTCATGGAGTCTTTTGAATGCTTAATCCACAACCAGATAACTTTCAAATGATATCATCTACGTACTATTTTTGCTTAGCTAAAAATTGCGTTACTATTCTGCTGTTTCAGTTTAATATTGTCATCTACATTTAGTCTTATGTTATTACGAAATAATATAAAAATTGCAATATGTTTTAAATTATTTCTAGTTTGAAAGTACTGTACTTTATAATATTCATTATGAAATACTACAAATATGTACAAAGGGGATAAAATATCGTCAAATTTGACATAAATTAATTTACGTATGGTAAACATAATTTAATTTGAAGGTGACGTGTTCGCCTGAAACATTATGTTTGTCTAGTCTATTTTAGAAAGAGTGTAAATAATAAATCCCCCTTTATCTTAGAAAAGATAATTTGTATAGAACAAAGACTAAATTAAAGTCGATTAAAAGCATTTGTTGTGTGCCTATAAAACAAACACAGTAAAACTTGTGTAAACCGAAATCGCACGATCCCGTACTTCTATTTAACTGTATTTCCCAAAATTAATATTTCAAAATAACACTGGAAATAAATATTCATATTCTCAGATACAAAATACAATTTATTAAAAGTACTTTATGAAAGTTCAGAGAACAAAGAAACAGACATATTGCAAAATTCTTTTTAACTTTGAACATTATACTTCGTTTTTTATTAATCAAATCTATATGATTTCTATTACAGCATTATAATCTATTTAATAATTATCATAAATACGATTTTTCTCGTTTTATTCGTTCTGAAAACGTTTTCCATCACAATAGACACAACTTGTATTTTTACAAAATTTCCACTTTTGTAATTATAGAGACGATTGTAAATCAAAATATGCATTAAGCAAAAGTATAATCTTTTCCTGCCTTTGTGTGTTTCTTTTTATTTAAATTCAAATTTTGATCGAAGTTTAATGCAAATGTTAATTGTAACAGATAAACTTTAATTTACAAAAAGCACTATTACACACGATGATATCAAACTGACCGAAATTCTTATTTACATTTAAGTTAAGATATAAAATTCTTTTAAGTCGTATTTTCAGTTTACTTTTCTTCAAATAGAAAAATTACAAGAATGAAAGTTACTTCAATAATTATAAAATAGAAATGTATTGTATTGTAGATTGCGTGATACGAATAAAGTTACATAATGTGTTGGATTGATTATGAAGTTTGTCACTTAACAATAATTCTGTATATTGATTTACTGCTTTTATGAGTATTTGACGTTGTATATCCTGACGTTTTATGTTTGCAGGTTCATAACGCAGATGCAAGTTGTAAACGTCGACAAATTTCACTGACGTAAAGATTAAAAATTATCATAGATAATTTTCTAAAATTGCATTAATGGATTTCAGATGCATTTTCCTCTTAATTCCGTTAACAATGCATACAAATTGCATCCTTAGCAGTGGTAAGTTAATTTATATTTTGACATTATGTATTTTTCATTTAATTAAGGTTTTAAATATTAGAAATATTTTAAATACCTGTTAAAGTCGTATAATATATTAAAGTAATTATATAATATAATAAGACATATATCGATATTATGAATGATCAATATTGGCATAAGTGTTAATAAGCGTTTGAAATACAGTGAAAACTGCTTATGCGATTATTTGCATTTGACGGGTACCTGTAAAAACGAGCAAAAGTTTCTGGCATTGAATAGTTTATCCATAGAGTCTTCGTTTAACTTATGTGTATTAAACGACCACCTGCGTAACGCGACAGCGGGCATCGATTTTTAATCTGAAACAACATACAACAACTGTAGTAAGCGGCCACTTCCGCGAATATATCTGGTCTGAACTATCGTTCGAACTTATCTCAACAACGTTTCTTACTCCAAATATAATGAGTTAGTTTAAACACTAGTTCGAACCCAACTCCGGCACTTTTTCCACACTTGAAACTCTGTGCAGGTGTTAATGAATTAGTTACAATGTAATCAACAACGATGTTAATATTAATATTTGCAAATATTTAACATTGAATGATGCCCTTAGAATATTAAAAAATCCATGTTTACCGTTATAATTCATTTTATGACTCTTATTTTGCAGTTTTTTTCCAAGTGAGAAAGCAGTGTTCCAACAGCTAACGCATTATTTAGCACTGCTAAATGTTTGCAATCATAGTTTAATGAACATCGAGATGTACTTAATCATTTTTCTTCCTATAAACCATTGATTCTCAACCGCTGAAATTTTTTCAGTGTGTCGACACAGCGAATGCCCATACATAAGCGATGTCACAGAATCGGTTCTACTTCACTACAAGCATTTGAAAATTGCAACTGGTATTACTTCCAATAGTTACCATGGCGGTTAGAAAATGTTACTTAAATAACCAACTGCATCTAAAAATTACTATTATGACATCTCCGATTGTCTTGCGGTAGTTACCGAAGTAACAGTGTGCGCCGTTAAATTTTTAAATTATTAAAAGTGTACTGTAACAAATAAAGATTGAAAATCTTTGCCATAAGATATCACCTCACACTCACAAAGAAATCAACAATGGAAATATTTTCTTCCAACTACAGTTTTTGTGTTTTATTTAATATACGAAAAACTGGCTACTCCGGCAAAAATTAACGATAGCGAAGATTAAGATTATTACATTACAGCCAATCTTACCAGTTTTCACAGGATGCAATAATTCGGTTCCCCTGCTTTTAGACTAATAAAAGAATTTTTAAATGGGTTTAAAGATACGTTCGATTTCCCGCAGAAACGCGAAAAAACAGCATCTGCGCCTGTGAATCTTGCACCTCGCTTTTTCTCAATACTCCCATTGTTACTTAAGACTTTTATTGTTGAAGCGTTACTTTTGTCCCTCTTCCCTCTGAGGAAAATTTCTAAAAATTCCGTTGATCCCGTTCGTTTGAGGTACCCTAACTGTGTAGCAAATTTCAACTTTTATTTCCGATCTGTTTGAGCATTTCGATGACTATTATTCTAATCAACTC
The DNA here is from genome assembly GCF_000671375.1 of Centruroides sculpturatus. Lineage (NCBI taxonomy): Eukaryota > Metazoa > Arthropoda > Arachnida > Scorpiones > Buthidae > Centruroides > Centruroides sculpturatus. Next base: position 129,082 of record NW_019385266.1, read on the forward strand.
TATTATATATATATATATATATATATATATTAAAGAATAAGAACTAAAAATAATAAAATTCCACAGCATTTAACAATAATATTGTTTCCTAATAACAAGTATTTTAAACAGGAATGTCCAACGATTCATATGTTTGGAGAGTTGCAGGAATTCAAGTAAACAAATTTTGTTACTGTATAAAGAAATTATAATAGTCATTAATGGCTTATAAATAATCTTATACTTTTGTTTCTCAGCACCCAATGTATATGACATATGATGAAAATGAATGTAAGATAACAGGTGGAAAGTTATTTCCACTGTTTAAAGTTATCCAAGAAAAACTAAAATTTAGGTAAGTGACTTACTCATTCCAATGTCAAACTAAGTATTTTGTATTTAATCATAGAACGTTAACAGTGTTTAGACTCGGGTTTTTATACTTTTTACTGTTACTGCTAATCATTGAAAATATTATTTTGGTGTTGTTTTAAAATAATTTAAAAAATAAACAAGTTGTTATATAATTTATATAAATTTTAAATTATAATGCAGATTTCTATTATATATATTATTGATCTTTCTAAGTTTTGTTTTAAACATAAGAAACAACAATTACTCATAATAGAATATTTTAGAACTTAAGCGCATAAAGTTTGTGATCGAAAAAAATTATTTAGAGCATTCAAATATTAAGATTACTTAATGAGAAAAGTAATAGAAAATTAATAAATGCAATGTCATACTTTTCTTTGTGTAGTCAGTTAAATCAGTTGAACAATTTCTCAGAAATGTTCAGAAATATAAATGTTTTTTCCAACCTAGACAGCAGAGAGAATTGCAGTTCCAATCTATGCGTATCTCAGTTTCGAGGAAATAGTGAAGATAAACATGAGGTACACTATTTTATCACGCAACTTTAGACAAGATAAATTAAGAATTAATTAATATATACTTATAAATTTATTACTCGAACCGTACTTAAATAAGTAAACGTTACCTAACTATAAGAATTTTGCAAGAACAATCAAATCAGACATCACTGCACAAAGAAGTCCTGAATATAATCACTATAAAAGTTAATACAACAGAAACGAAATACAAATAAAAGACATAAAATTTTCAAAAAACGCGTTTTGCATTTGTAATGGTCCATTAGGAAGAGAACGAAAGAACATTGGTATTTGAAAACTGCAAAACAGTGTACAGATCAACAAAACAATAAACAAACAAAGGGAATTTTTTTGAACGAGTACTAAAAGGAAATAAATATCATTGTAGAAATACGAAAAAATACAAAAGTTAATGTACAGATGTGGTCAATCTATCTCTTTTAGTAAAAATAACAACAATGAAACGATAAAAATTTAGAAATATTAGCAGTATAATAAAAAAAAAATCTAACTCTTAGAGTAAAATTTTATTAAAAAGTTTAGAAAATTATCTAAAGCAGTAGTTTCTGGATTTTATATTTTACTGCTAATTATAATTAGCAGTAAAATATAAAGCAAGTAAAATATTAGCAGTAAAGGACAAGATACTAAAGTAGCGAATAGAACTAAACTTTAAAAAATCTAGAAACGAATAGCGTAACTTTTACTGCTTTTATGATTTATTATATTAAAAATAACTTTTATATTATTAATTTTATTAAATAATTAAAATTGCGTGTAGTGCCGTGTGTTATGATACATTGTTATAAAAATTTTATGTTTTAAATTGTTATAAATAGCAAAACTATTTATTTTAAAGAAGCTACAGAATATTTTAAAGCAGCTTCTTGTACAAGCTACTGTACTAAATTTCTTTGCTCAGTCTTTAACCGATCTTGTTATATTAAGCGGAATACATGCAAACGCACAAAAAAACACATAGATATTCACACACAAACAACATATATCCTCGGAATTTTTTTCTTTTTCTACTTTTTGGATTCACTCTATCTGAAAACATGGAAATTTGAAGAAAAGTCGGAGGTTCAAATGCGGCACGTTTTCACTACGATCTTTTGATATGTAGGCTATACATAAAATCTGGATAAGGAAAACATATGTATCTAACTTTATATGATTATTGTATGACAAATCTAATAGCAATGTAGTATCATTATACTACAGTACCAAATATTTTAATCCTACTTGTTATCGTTATCTAATCTTCAAATATGTCGAGTATCGTGATATTAGGAAAATTGCTGTATTCGAAGATATAATGTAAAACTGAAAAAATTATTAGTTCAAACTACTGTAAAAAATACAACTATTGTACATAAAAACAATTAAATTCTGATATCTTTAATTTATAAATTTCGTCGGTTTCTTTGCATGAGTATTACTAAAATAATGAAGCATAATTAGTTAACTTCATTTTTTTCTTTATCTAATATAGCCTAAAAAACACAGTTGGCTTCTGTCCATCATTATTCGGTTCCCATCTTTACTCCTCTCATAACATTTTTATTGACCTATTTTACATTTAGATTGTGAGACTAATCAAGTGTACAATCCTAAGAATGGGTACCACTTACACGACTCAGTATCGTGAGATTCGGTCTCGATACTTTTTCTTGAAGGGCTGTTAATACAAAGAACGATCTAGAGGATAAATTCTAGATCTCGTCAGGATTCCTTGACACCTGTTAATCAGTTTTATAACACGCGAATTAACACGCGTAGGATTCAGTGAAGGTGAGGTTTGATTCAGAAGACGGAACAGACATTTCTTAACAAAAGAACAAATATTAAATATATCAAAAATAGATAAAATCATACAAGAATATAATACTGTAATAATAAAACTTATCCTATGCTTATTTTACGGGTGCGTTTTCGAGAGAATGTTTACATCAATCTATTTTCAATATTACCTTCACCTGTAGGTCGTTCGCATCTTTCCTTCTGTATGTTTTCTTCTTCAATGCTTTTCTTCCTTTCGTAATTCTGTATTTCTTAATTCTATAAGAGTTTGTATGAGTTCGTTTCTTATCACAATCTGTATTCTTCGTATGGCTTTCCCCTTTCTATTGGACTGCCTTGATCTATATGGCCACCTTCTTCCAACAGACGGCCTATTATGTATATCAGTAGTAGTGGTTTGACACATACTGATCACAAAATTAATTTCATANAAATCAACTTCCTTTCAAAAATTCTGATGTTTCCTCCGGTTTTAGATAAAATCTTGTTGAAGTTTAAAATATTATTTTCCATAATTTTAATTTTTTTTCAACTTATTATTCTAATTAAAGCGATCCTTTCCTGAATGATTTAATGTTTTTGTTAAATACTTAATCTGAGGGTCGATAATAAGTCAAATATTCTATGAAGGGGTCGACAAAATATAAAGTTTGGGGACCCCTATTGTAGAGAAAGGAGAATGATTTCCATATTTTCCTAGAGATAAAGTGATATAGTTATTATAACATTAATACGAGAGTTTTACGTGTTTTCTTTAAATCATGCAACAAAAAATTTAATTTACTAAGACAGGACGTTTAAAAATGTATAAAAAAGTTAAGCATTAGAAACTGTTTACATACATTGCATCAAGTGTAGTTAATATAGATTTACGTGCATTATATTAAAAACATTGAGAAGTTATAAAAACATTCGATAAAAGTTGTGTTACCTGAACGATTTTCGTCGATTTCATATAAATTTCATATAGTAATCGATATATAAAAACATATATAAATACGGAATACGTATCATAAGAAACTACATGACGTTCTGAAAAGATACTATGTTGGCTGATATTTGTAGAGATTTCTTACAGTACATTGTACAGAAGAACAAAAGTGCAATAAAAGAGAGAATTAAACAGATTTGATATTTCTGAATATTTTAGTCAAATCGCATAATTAATATATTTATTTCGGCATATTTTTTAATATCATTTTGAATGCATATATGAATATTCCCGTTCTGAAACTATTAGTTTGAGTTACTAATAGTTATACTTTCTTATCTTTTACATGATGTTAAATTAGAACGTTTTTATTTTAGTTGAAAATATAATTTATATTTAGTGAAAATATTTAACACATAAAATTATAAATTTTTCAAGTTAATTACTTTGCATATATTTAATTGCGACATTTAAACAGTTACATTATAGTGCAACCGATAAAAAAAGCCCCTGGATATAAAGATAAAAGTGGTAAGTGGAACGGAATTACTGGACAAGTTGCAAACCAGGTGAGTAAACATAAAATTTAATTGTATAATGTAATGTGTAAAAAGCTAATTTTACAATCAAAAATGTAATAATCATAGAAGATTTGTCTAAGCCAGGAAAACTAGGCACATAAATATAAATACAGTCGAGCCTCCCTATAACGCGGTAGATAAGTTCCGCTTTATAAGAATTTCGCGTTGTAGGTATCCTTAAATACATGAGCCAATCACAGCCCGACACGTGTGCAGTCTACGGACTACGGCTGTTTGAAAGGTTTTATTCTATAAAATTAATCGATTCTTGACTAACTCGACTTAACATTTCCGAAACACGTATAAATTATTGGGAATAATCCATATAAACTATGCTATAAACAAAAAATTATAGAATCACTTACTGAGTGTGCACCGTTCGACCACGCTATTGCTTAAGCTTGTTTTCGTCGCGGAGCGGCGCACCAAACGGCGGGCGCGTTTTCTGATAAGTTATTTTTCTGCGAAAAATTTTTTCAACTTTGGAGACACCATTAATAGAAATAATTTTGATGTCCGTTGAGTAAAAAATGATTTTTTTTCACAAGAAATGTATAAAATTACAGTACTGTATTAGACTTACTGCACCTAATTTATATTCTGTACAGACGATAGTAAACTCAACTTACCCTCTTAAGCTTGCATTACCGTGTAAGTAGTTCAGCTGCTCGTCCACTATTGATCCAGATTCGATCAATCCTGCGCGACACGATTCGGCGATGATGTTTTACCGCATTTTACGAGTCTCTTTTCGCGTCTTTATACGAATACGGTCGCAATTTTTCGACGCGATATACGAATCCACATTACATAAACCCGCGTTATAGGGGGTCTACTGTATATTATCATTTCGCTTAAACAATTAAGCGTTGCGCCCCCAAAACATAAACAGTTGTCAAAAATCTAATCGAGCGATATAGAGTAAAGAATTGGTGATGCCATGTAAGTCACTGCATAATGTTTGATTGATTGATAACCAATGTACAGTTAAAACCAAACAAAAAATGAATCCTAAATACATTGTATGCGAATGAAAAAAAATTTCACTGATATACATTATTAAAAAATTAATAGGCATAGTTTAAATCGATTTAAAAAATAGATCCTTCACAAAAATACGTATTCACTTCAAAATACAATTAAAAAAATACCATTTACAACATTATAAATAATTTTTTCATTCTGAATAGAATAAAGTTAATATTTTGAACAAGGTCAGATTTATTTTTTTCGAGGTCTATATTCAAATAAAGCTATCAAAAGACACAATCTCGAAAATAATTAAAGCATATGAGAGAAATCCACAATGAAAAAAGCTATTTATTTTGCTTTTTAACTTCTAATTAAATTTTAGAAAAATATGTCAAATACAAACTGAATGTCTTTAGCAGTCTACGTCAGAAAAAATGATTTTAAACATTTTTTTACGCTGATGACCTGTATAACATAATAATAGCAAATGCAAAATGTCAATAAAGATGACAAATTAAACTATTATATGCAGTGTACATTATTAGATCCAAAAGTACAATGGTTCACATACTCAGTACACAGAATCAAATATACGTGTCACGCACGTCTCCATAAAAGTAGGTATACATTGTGTTTTTTCATGACCTTCAAAATTATGTAAACTGTTTCTTTATTTAAGACCCTGACATGACCCTGGCTGTTCCTTCTTTTCGGATATGTTAATCTTACAATATCCTTAAAAGCTTATACAAAATGTATAACAGTTTGAACAGCACAACAATTTAATTTGATATTTTATCAATCAACATTTTTAAAGTACATTTTTATTACTTTAGCTTTTAAAATTAATTTTCTTATTCAGGAAGCAGATATAGCCTTTGTACCCATAGCTGTCAACCTCGAACGCTTTACTGTAATGGAGTTTACGTCAGGATGTTCTTTTTCTCCCGTAGTTTTCCTTATTAAAGCTCCGAATAAGGAATTTGACTGGAATTCTGTTACAAAACCTTTTTCCTTAAATGTAAGTAACAATAACAAACCTTAAACTATAATTAAAACTCAAACATTAAATTTTATTTAATGTACTCAGGTTTGGATTGCTATATTTTTTATTGTATTGATATTTGGACTAACGCTATACAAAGTGCTAGAGAAGGACTACATCGCTGCAAAAACAGGAAAACGATGGACTCTGTGTACAATATTTTGGAATTTAGTTTGTACATTTCTGAGTCAAGGTAAAATTCTTTAATTATAATATAACTGAAAGTCGTAGTTTTATAAAGAAAAACTCTTTTTAATTGAATTTAGGATTGAATCTGGAAAAAGTGAAAAAATTTGCGTCCAGATTCATGATAGGAATTTGGTGGTTATCGATTCTTGTTCTGGTATCCGGTTACAGCGGGGCGTTAATGTCTTTTATGACGTGTCCGTTAACTGAGCCTTTTCCAAGAAATTTTCAGGAACTTGCTGTTTTTGTCCGCAACAGTGAGTATTCCGTTGGAACATACAAGGGACTTTCTTTGTGGAAAGACATGATGGTAAGAGTTTTGAATTTAAACATTTATAATTTCTATAACGAAAAATGTCTTCTCCAGTCTGTTTTTATTTTAAGATTTGTTTATTATAACGACTGTATTTTATATTAATGTAATTATTAATTCTAGGAATCGCAATTAGAAGATATTAAAATTTTAAGAGAAAACATTCTGTCTCATAATAACTTCATGAATGTTGAAAAAGGCATTAAAAAAGCGCACAATGAACGATTTGCATACATAACAAATAAACTCCTGTTAGATATGTACACTAATAAAGTAGAAAGGCGTAAATATGTAATGTCGAAAGATTCTTTTCGTTCATATATGAACGCTTTGCCAATCAGAAAGAATTTTCTATTTAAGAAAGATATTTCTAACATGTAATAATTTTATAAATTCATTTATACTTCATACCGCAATTAAGATTCATTTTTATATATTTATAACAATATTATTCTAGAATAACTCGCATGTTTGAAGCTGGAATTTCTGAGAAATTGTTTCCTCAAGAAGTTGAAGAATTCCAAGAATCATCAGAATTCCAACCGTTGACAATCGAAGATATTAAAAGTCCTTTGTTACTTATGGGCATTGGATATCTAATGTCTTTAATCTGTTTAATCATTGAAATAATATTAACTAAAGTAATTAAAATTGTTACCTGTAATCCACTTTACTAATGTAAAATCAGTAAATATAACTATTATAATCATTCTGCTGATCTTTTTAACACAAAGAAGATGAAACATTATATTTTGTTTATTCTGTTTACTAATTACACTTGATAGTACAGAGCATTATTTAAGTAATTGAATATTCTATTTCTCATTACGTACGAAAAATTCGAATTTATTACGATATTAATACTAATTGATTCTGAATATTGTAATGCATGAAACGATAATTATGTATAATAATCTACATTAAAATTTTCTACTTTATAATGAATCTTATTGTGTAAAAAAGTTCGCAAACATTTCATAGAAGCACTTACATTGCAATGGAAGTACTTATGTATAATTCGAAAAAAATTTAATTGCATGGAATATTTTCTGAAATTTAGAAATATCTCATGTTGGATAAATCACTGTAATTGAGGTACACTCACTCAGCATAAATAAATAAAAAAAAGACTACACCTTACTTAGCTGAAAAAATTTACTTAAAAAGCAAACGTTTTCAGCCAAATCTGTTTTTGTCGTTCCTTAATAATTTTTACACGTTAGGAGATCTCTTGAAAATTAACTTAGACTTTTGGGGGGCTGAAATTTCCAAGATAACTCTTAACCTGTACAAATTATTAAGGAACGACAAACACAACATCGATAAAGAAAAAAGAGCAGGAGTGTACAGGATACCGTATGAAAATCGTGACTAGACGTTAATAAAATTACATTGGTGTCGCTAATAAAAACTTAGGAGACAGATTAAAATAACACAAATACAATAACAGCAAGAGATCTAACGCCACAATACTATTGCAAATGGCGCAAGTTGAAGGCTCGGTCGTCAAATGGGTCGAAGCAAGTTAGCGGTTTGCGCCGAAAAAATCGAAATATATAAGAGCAAGTTACATGACGAATGCATTAATTCTAGAGATTCGGAAAAGTTGCCATCGGCCTGGAAATATTTAATCAAACAATTAGAGAGCTCTTACTTTAATGCCTTGATTTCAGCATTTTTGCATATTCTTGCATTTTATATAATTTCATATAATGTATTATTATGACGTTTTAATATTTAATTATTTTATGCATATATTTATATACATATTTTATTATTTATAAGAATTATATTTTATTGTATTTTATTTTTTTTTTACACATATATATGTCATTCGTTATTTTTATATGTATTTAAATTTATATTCTATTTTATTTATATTCGAATATCTCAGCCTGATGATGGCCAACAAATTTGTCTGAAAACGTTTGCTTTCTGATTAAATTTTCTCAGCTAATTAAGTTGTTGTGTTCTTTTGATTTTAAATCACTGTGTTTGAAATATTTATAAACTTCACGTATCGTAAATAAAAATCGTCTTTCTCATGTAAAATTAATCTTTCGTTAACTACATATATTATAAATCAACGTATAATATATTCGTAATAGTTTCGTTCTATTGTAAGATAAATTTTGTAATTATGTACACTTTGTAAAAAGTATGAAATAAACAATAATTAATAATACAGCTAACTACAGAATTTGTTATTTGTTATCTTATGATTATCATTTAATTATTTCTTTCCAGTAATAGTGGTGAAAAAGCACTTGCTAATTTGTTCCATGTTAAATATAAGTTATCCTAATTATAAACCGATAATATCGATATAAATCAAATTTCAGATCAGTTTAAATTTGAATTAATTATGTAAATTTAACTGAGTGTTTCTCAGTAGTGAGAGATTGGATTAAATTATTCAAATAATTCTAGATAATTGTCGGCACATAGCCCATGTGCCGACAAGGATGCCTGTTGATTAGTCTGTAATTTGGTGTCAGACATCTGAATTTACTCGAAAATATCCACATGGCCACTGTGCCAATAGTGAAAGCAGACAAATTATTTCCTTGGATAATGGTAGGCAATTTGAAATGGGTAGCATTCCTTTACTAACACTTCATAGATGATTGTTAATTTAACAAGTCTGTACCAAACAGAAAATCATTTTGATATATAGGACCGAAAGCAAGCAGTCTTTTTAAAATTCTACTTGTATTTCCACTCAAGCAAGCGCTTACCTACCAGTGGCAAGTGCATATACACACGAGCGCCTTTATCTCTCCACTCCTTTGAACTTAATCATAGACAATTAATAGCGTCAGTCCTCCTATAAGCTAATCTTGCTGTAAAATTTTAGAAATTTTTGACGAACAGCACAGCAGTAATTAAGCTTTAGATAGGGTAAACAATCTTGAGCCCTACACCTACACAGTAACATTTATGCACACAGAAAACACCTCTAGTATTTTTCCATTCCCGAGTTTCGACTCCAAAAATGAAAAACTTGGGAGGGGTCATTTTCTGGCCGACGCCGTACTTTTCCTTTGTTATGTATAAAAGCAAAATAAAAAAAATCAATATTTGCTTATAACAGCATCCTCTTGCTGTGGTTTGCTTTATTTGTATGAGGCAACGAAACGCGTGGGCGATCAGCAGAAATAGATGCTTCCCGGAAAAACTGTTGTAAGTTAGTATCTATTTAGGAGTTAACAACATGAAGAAAACTCAACGTGACTGGCCGGTTGGCGACTCCACGACGAGTGTCCAATTGTTAAAACCTCAACTGTATCCCGAACAACAACCGAAGTTGTAGGAGGAAATTCGCGTATTTTACCGATCTAGGTATCCCCCTTTTCGAAATTTTAATATCGACTCAAAATAATTTAAAAAGACAAATTACAATAAAACGGTTTATTATCCAACTATCAGAAATTTCACAACGTTCCAAGGAAGAGAGGAAGGAGCAATTAAATAATTAAAATTGTAAAGGATTAAATATATATATGTATATAAATGGGGAATATCGCGCTTCTGACAATCGCTGCGAGTGAGTGTGTAGGTTAAATTTGGAGAATCTGTGCTTTTCACACGGACAACTGTATGTTGTCCATGTGAGAAGCACGTATGTGGCCAGCTCACGCATCCGAAAACTTCTGATTTATTCGTGTACGCACCAGACGGAAAAACAAAAAATATCGTGTATCCACAAGCACTCCAATAAATAAATAGAATTGAAACGGCACTTTGAAATGTTTTCCCGATGAAAATGAATAATAATAATAAGTTTCAATAAAAATAATAAAATGTAAATTGAATTTTATCATAACGAGTTTGCTTGAATTTCCTTCCTTATGAGATCGCAGCAATGCGCGACGGGTAAGCGAGTATCTTATAAATGTTAATAACAAATATTATTATTATTTGTTATTATCATTTACAATTGTTTACACAACCCATCCTTAACTTCGATATTAAGCTTTTTGCCATTTCATAATAGTTAAAAATATGATAACTGATGCAATTACTAAATATTGCCGGGAAAGTTAAGCAACTGTTTGCTTCACTTCTTAAATCTATGTCCCGTTTCTTTTATAGATGCTTCTTCTTACATGCTTAATATTATAAATACATGCTTAAGATTATAAATATAAAAACTGCTTCATTTTAATTTAAGAATACTGTGTATAAATCTTGCATATGCAGCATTGAACAAGCCTAGTGAAATAAACATTTTATTAGGAGCTGATTATTATCATGTCTTAATGTGCACGGAAACCAAACGACAATCGATATTATTTCAAGAATTTTAACTATAAATCGAAAGTGCAGTAACTGTGTTTTATTATGAAATTTTACTATACATTTTTGATATGATATATAAATGCGAAAAATGTTAATTAATTACTTAAAATATAAGTACGTGTATATGTTTTCCAACAAAAAGGAAGAAGAAATGCAAAACTTACGCTGGCAAAATAAAAGGTTACTTTTAATTTTAAATTACAATATTGTTACTGACAATTGGTAAAGTGGTGTAAAAAGCTTTCATTGCTGAGGATTAGGATAGTTGATAATATAAAATGTTTATAATAGGTTTAGGTCATTGTTCGTATTTTGGCTAAAAGCTAAAATGAGAAGGTTAATATTGCAAATTGTAATGATTTTATGTTAAGACATGGTAAAAATGCAAAAAAATTGATTTATTCGTACCAATATATAAAGAAAATATGTGAGTTTAAGCAGGAATAGATAAGCGGAAGTAAGGATTAGGTACAAAGATAAGAAAAATCTTGCCAACGTTGTTGGGGAGAAGATTAGGATAAAAGAGAAACAGTTCAATAATTAAAGCAAAGAAATTAATAAACCTCTGCAGAAACAAATTACTAATCTAGTGCTAAAGTAGTAATTATGCTGAATAAACATCTAGACATACAGCCAGAAGAGGGTGTAAAATACATATATATCCTGCGATTGTTCTGAAAAAAATGCTTTTAGATAATAATTCAAAAAAATTAATACTTAAAACAGCAAAATTAATAAATTTACGCTGGCTTCTTCGTAAAAGAATAAAAAAACAACAACGAGGAATTTTTAGCTAGAAAGCAGACACAAGTAATCAGTAGAGAGGTGTGTAGAGTGTTAGATAGTAAAGAGGTATGTGCAACAAAGTAGAAAATAGCTGGTTACTTAGCAATGATTATGAATGTAGTTATTTCACATTTGTCATATTGTTATTTATAATGATTATTTGTACATTCTAAATAATTAAAAATAAACTATTCTTTGTCAGACGCATTATAATATTTTCGTTTGCTACATATATCAGGTGTGTAAAAAAGCTATCTTCAACAGTTGATAGCAGTCATTCAGGAAATACGACATTTTAAATTCACTTCACGAATCAAAGAACGATATTTTTGTGCAGTAAGAGTGAAAAAAAAATTGTAACCAAAATTTAAAGGTCGAATTCGAATAGACAAAAAGTGATAGAGTCAAGCAAACATGGTCTAAATACGTGCATATTTGATAATAATTTATGTGTGACTAAACGAAATATAATTAAAATTTTATTAATAAATTTAATTTTCTTTATTTTAATCTTTAAATTTACATCTTTTCCTTTTTTCGAGATCATCTTATACGCGATTAAATACGGTATTTTTTGTATAATGTTTATTCAAAGAAAATATATACAATATACATTGTTCAAGAGCGTGAATCATCATTAACTTTTTTTCTAGCACGGAATGTACCAACCTGGAATGCAAATTTGATTTGCAGAAAACAAAAAAAAATTGAAATTTAATTTGGAATTGGTNTCATAATTGGGCGGTAGAAGTTTCACCACAAATTCGGAAATACCTTCTTATGGTTGGAAAAATAAACTTACAATGGTCTCGATGTAGAGTTCAAGACTTCTGCCCTATTATGCAATGTTTCCGTTGCTGTAAATACGGACACTCCACCAAATACTGTGAACAAGAAATACCAACATGTAGTCAATGCGCCGGGGAACATACATATAAACAATGCCCTAATAAGACTACTAAACCGAGATGTATTAACTGTCATCACAATAAACTGAATACTTTAAACCACAACGCAAGAGATAGCTCCTGCCCTGTCTTTCAACGGGTTAAAAATACCATCATACAACGAACAGAATATGGCATTTAGCAGTAATAACGGTATACGTTTTCTGCAGATCAATTTGGGAAAACGTATTTCAGCAACTTCTCTTCTTGCATCTATCTGCCACAAATATGATTTTATTTTAATACAAGAGCCCTATTGTCTACACAATAATCCGGCATGCTTACCAACTCGCTATTCAATTCTTAAGGGCACTGAAAACTATCCTTGGGCAATTAATGTTATTACTAACATCAATTTTACTATCCTTCATCACAAGATCTTGTCGAATGAATACATTGTATGTAATGAAATTTATTTTAATAACAATACTTACATAATTATCAATATTTATTGTCCACGCGACATGAATCTGAATATTATTATCGACAAACTACAGAATCTAATTAATAAATTTCATAATGCTCGGTTTATCATTGCGGGGGACATAAATGCACATTCACCTGCATGGGGCGGTTATCAGCATGACCACCGTGGAGGCATTTTTGAAGATTTTATAGCCACTAATGGATTACAATTATTAAACAATCCGCTATCCCCTCCCACTTATGTAACTAGTTATGGGGAAACATGGATAGATGTTGCAGTATGCAGTTCAGAATGTATAACTGAGTTAGAAAACTGGAGAGTTCTCGCTGAAAGTAGTCTCAGTGATCATGCTTACATTTCATTTCAGCTTAAAAACAACGGCAGTGCACAAACTGCATCCGTAGATAAGCCTAGGTTTAATCTAGCTCTGGCTGATTGGGAAGGTATGCTCCGCTATCTATCAAACAATCTATTGACATATAATAATATGAATAATATTTCTAACAAAGAAATCATCGAACAAACTCTCGATTCTAATATTAAGACAATTGAACAAGCATGTCATAGATATATTCCTAAAACAAATCCTAGATTGAAATCTGTACCTTGGTGGAATAACGAGCTCACTGATCTTCGAAAAACAAATAATTATCTGCGAAGAAGATATCAAAAATGTCGAAATGAACCAAATCGTACTATATTTAAACAAGAATATTATACACATCAAGTCTTCTATAAAAGAAAAATAAAGAATGCGAAAATACAATCTTGGCAAGATTATTGTACTGCTGCCTCATCCAACCCATGGGGATACCTTACTAAATTATGTACGAATAAATTACGAAAGCAACAAATACTAATAAATAATGACCCTGAAACAATAACGCAATCAACTATTGATACAACCCTTTTAAACACCCTGAAGCAGCGAATGGATAGCTATTGTATCTCAGACTGCGCTGCAAAGGACACCCCTTGGCAGAGATCATTAAGAGAAAACATAAACAAACATATGAACACTGGTAACTCTTCTCAGTTTACTTATCAGGAAATAAATAACGCCATCGGTAGACTAAAAGAAGGAAAATCTCCAGGCGTTGATGGTATAACTGCCAAAATTGCAAAACATATTTGGGAAATGATTCCACAACAACTTGTACAATTATATAATGTATGTTTATTCGCAGGCATTTTTCCAGCCAGATGGAAAATTGCGAAAATAGTACCTGTCCCTAAACCAAATAAGCCCAGTGAAACAAGACCAATTTCTCTATTGCCAATTTTTGGTAAAGTACTTGAACGTCTATTAACAGATCGATTAACCTGGTTGGTTGAGAAAAATAACATACTTAACAACATGCAATTTGGCTTTAGACAGCAAATTTCCACCAGTGACGCACTAATTCATGTAGTACATAATATTAAAAGCCTACTTGAATATAACAAGTATGTCTTGGCTATTAGCTTAGACATATCCAAAGCATTCGACAGTGCCTGGTGGCCGTTTGTGTTACATCAAATCAGAAATACAGCCTGCCCAGCTGACATTTATAATCTATTTGTAAATTATTTAAGCACTCGTAAAGCCATTCTTGAATACGGTGGACACACGACGGAAAGAGAAATTGTCTGTGGATGCCCCCAAGGATCTGTTTGTGGTCCGTTATTATGGAATCTAACATTCAATGCCTTTTTTGATGAAAACTTTGGGCAAGATGCAACAACAGCTTACGCGGATGATGTTTTAATAATGATTGGCGGGCGGTCTAGAGCAATTTTGGAAAAACGTGGAAATGATACTCTTGCAAAGATTCATCAATGGGGAATTAAACATAAGCTGAAATTTAATCCTGCAAAAACTACCGGTATTGTATTCAACAAACCAAGAAAACCAAATTTATATCTTCGCAAGCCTACAATAAAAATGAATAATCAGTCAATAAAAATTGAAAAGTGCATCAAATACCTAGGAGTATGGCTGGATTTCAGGCTTGGGTGGGATGAACACATTTCATATGTAGCCAAAAGAACTTCTCTCATTTTTCACGCTTTTTCTGAAATAGCGCGTAAAAACTGGGGTTTATCTTCTGAGGCAATTGGTATCATCTATGATCAAATTTATATCCCCATCATAACATATGGTTGCTGTAGTTGGGGTAATGCTATTCACAAAGTACATCTCCACAGGAAATTGATATCATCTCAAAGAAAAGCTCTACTTTTATTAACTAGGGCATACCGGACAGCTCCTAATTGTAGTTTGCAAGTAATTTCTAGAAAACCACCAATAACTGAGATTATTCAAATGGAATATAATCTCCAACAACTCAAAATGGGAATCGATATATCTACATCCACATGTGACCTTAGTTCCAGTGTTTATGAACATCAAAGTCCCATCAATACCAGTCTACCGCCTAATATCAACAATTTTCTTAGCATTGATCTGCCTAGCTATTCCGATTTAAAGATATACACTGATGGCTCTGGCATAAACGACTCCATTGGATGTGCTTTCGTAGCATACTGTAACGAAATGGAAATCTACAATCAAAAAGGAAAACTGCATAAACTTTGCACTGTATTCCAAGCTGAATTACTTGCGATCTACATGGCTACCCTATGGACCGAGCAGAATTTTACTAGAAAGTACATCCATATTCTAAGTGACTCCTTCTCTGCGATACAGGTCATTTACAGTCAACAATTACATCCGGTTGCAACTAATATTCGCAACATAATCAGCAATTCTCATAATAGCTATACCATATCTTGGACTAGAGGACACCAAGGTACGGTAGGAAATGAACGTGCGGATCAATTAGCGAAGGAAGCCGCTACTGACGATTCATTAGACATCATGTATGATAAGATTTGTAGAAGAAGTATTAAAAAACTTTTATACGAAGATTTATTAAGCAGATGGCAACACAACTGGGATTGCAAACATAATGACACGACTTATAAATTCATACCTAACATCAAGAAATATCACAACAATTATAAATGGGTAATTCCAAGCTTCTCACTTACTCAGTTTCTTACCGGGCATGGTAAATTTTCAAAATATCTACATCGATTTGTGAATAAGCAAAATGATCAGTGTGCCATATGCGGTCAACCGGACAGCGTCGAACATTATATTTTTACCTGTATCGCTCTTGAAACAGAACGTTTAGAAATAAAAACCATTGCTCATAGATATAACCTCAATTGGCCATGCAAACAAGAGGATCTTATAAAAAATAAAGAAATTTTTTCTTCTTTTCTACTACTTATTAAACGCCATGAGGCTATAGCAATCTATGCAACTAGGGAATAATCTTGATTTTATTCACTTGGTTTTTACTTATAACTTGTCTTGAAAAACTAGTCTAACGTACTTGATATAATGGTTTATTTTCTTTCATCAAAGCTTAATCACCAATTGACT
>NW_019385266.1:145846-165297 GCF_000671375.1 Centruroides sculpturatus
TTAGGATAAAAGAAATGTTCGAGGATTGGATGCTACAAATGTGCTCTGTGATTATTTTGTGATTTTTGCGGTAATTCAGGTCGGAGGATATTATATTTAGTGTTTACGTATATCGGAAGGCAAGAGGATTGACATAACGTCAAGTAGGACTTTTAAATCCCACCCCTTTTTAAATTATTTGCTTAAAACCGTAATTTTCGGTTATCCGGATTTTGAATTTTCGATTTACCGGATTTTGTTATCGGATTCTATCCGTGACCTCTATAGAACTCTGGTTACCAAAATTTGGGGTTCTAGACCCATTATTTACTGACCTTTTAATGTTACTTCCGGTCGGCGGTGGAACACGAGTTTTAGGCTTCCAGTTGGACCTATCAAAATAATTTTTGGGTATTTCTTTAAGGACCATTTACGTAAATTTTTCGTAAAATTTCGTTAAAATCGGACAGATATAATTTAAACTATGGCGATTCTTATATTGAGTTCTAAAATCAACTTCTCACTGAACGTTGGTTGCCAAGGCAAAGGTCGTTTCCAGTTGATCATACGGTTTTTTCGCTTTTTCTAGACTATTTTTTATTTAATATAGTACTTATTATATATTTTTGGAATCGGGGTGACACAAAGATTCTAAATAATATATTTCGGATAAATATATAGTCTGATTTTGCGCTTTTTATCCGTTTTTCTAGTTGCATTTCATTGCTACCTCATTGGCATTACTATAGTCATGGCTGATAGTCCACCCATCATTGCAGCGCGTACAGCTGCAAATGACGTAATCACTGAATTAAAAGAATATATTGCAGAAAATTCACATAGCAAATTTTCAACTTCCCGTCACGCAGATTTTATCTTTGACTGTATTAATAGAGTAATCAAAATCTATGAAGAGAACAGTGTTTTGTCTATGCTTAAGGAGATTAACAATAAAATTGATACAATAGGCAATAGTAACAATAAAGACGTAATAATTACCCCTTCATACAGTTCAGTACTGCAATCAGGCAAAGCTGTTAATTCAGCTACTGCTAATATTACACTTAAGCCGTCTAAAGACGTTCTACTAATTTATAACAAAGAGGACAATAAAAACAGTGAAAATACACGTAAAATCATACAAGAACGTATAAATCCTATTGCATTAGGCATCGGAGTAGAAAGAATACGTCGCATAGGGGGAGGAGGCGTTGCAATACATTTAAACAATAAAAGTGATCTAACAAAACTTGAGAATTGTGTACAAGAATCAATACCAGAACTAATAGTCAGGAAACCTAAGAAACGAAATCCACATATTGTACTATACTCTGTGCCTGCACAATTACTGCGTGAAGAACTCCAAGATTATATATATGAGCAAAATAATATCATACATGAGAATTATTCAGAAATAGAATTTAAGGAACAATTTAAAATAAAGTTTAGCATGGGACGAAAAGATGCTCAATTTCATAATTGGGCGGTAGAAGTTTCACCACAAATTCGGAAATACCTTCTTATGGTTGGAAAAATAAACTTACAATGGTCTCGATGTAGAGTTCAAGACTTCTGCCCTATTATGCAATGTTTCCGTTGCTGTAAATACGGACACTCCACCAAATACTGTGAACAAGAAATACCAACATGTAGTCAATGCGCCGGGGAACATACATATAAACAATGCCCTAATAAGACTACTAAACCGAGATGTATTAACTGTCATCACAATAAACTGAATACTTTAAACCACAACGCAAGAGATAGCTCCTGCCCTGTCTTTCAACGGGTTAAAAATACCATCATACAACGAACAGAATATGGCATTTAGCAGTAATAACGGTATACGTTTTCTGCAGATCAATTTGGGAAAACGTATTTCAGCAACTTCTCTTCTTGCATCTATCTGCCACAAATATGATTTTATTTTAATACAAGAGCCCTATTGTCTACACAATAATCCGGCATGCTTACCAACTCGCTATTCAATTCTTAAGGGCACTGAAAACTATCCTTGGGCAATTAATGTTATTACTAACATCAATTTTACTATCCTTCATCACAAGATCTTGTCGAATGAATACATTGTATGTAATGAAATTTATTTTAATAACAATACTTACATAATTATCAATATTTATTGTCCACGCGACATGAATCTGAATATTATTATCGACAAACTACAGAATCTAATTAATAAATTTCATAATGCTCGGTTTATCATTGCGGGGGACATAAATGCACATTCACCTGCATGGGGCGGTTATCAGCATGACCACCGTGGAGGCATTTTTGAAGATTTTATAGCCACTAATGGATTACAATTATTAAACAATCCGCTATCCCCTCCCACTTATGTAACTAGTTATGGGGAAACATGGATAGATGTTGCAGTATGCAGTTCAGAATGTATAACTGAGTTAGAAAACTGGAGAGTTCTCGCTGAAAGTAGTCTCAGTGATCATGCTTACATTTCATTTCAGCTTAAAAACAACGGCAGTGCACAAACTGCATCCGTAGATAAGCCTAGGTTTAATCTAGCTCTGGCTGATTGGGAAGGTATGCTCCGCTATCTATCAAACAATCTATTGACATATAATAATATGAATAATATTTCTAACAAAGAAATCATCGAACAAACTCTCGATTCTAATATTAAGACAATTGAACAAGCATGTCATAGATATATTCCTAAAACAAATCCTAGATTGAAATCTGTACCTTGGTGGAATAACGAGCTCACTGATCTTCGAAAAACAAATAATTATCTGCGAAGAAGATATCAAAAATGTCGAAATGAACCAAATCGTACTATATTTAAACAAGAATATTATACACATCAAGTCTTCTATAAAAGAAAAATAAAGAATGCGAAAATACAATCTTGGCAAGATTATTGTACTGCTGCCTCATCCAACCCATGGGGATACCTTACTAAATTATGTACGAATAAATTACGAAAGCAACAAATACTAATAAATAATGACCCTGAAACAATAACGCAATCAACTATTGATACAACCCTTTTAAACACCCTGAAGCAGCGAATGGATAGCTATTGTATCTCAGACTGCGCTGCAAAGGACACCCCTTGGCAGAGATCATTAAGAGATAACATAAACAAACATATGAACACTGGTAACTCTTCTCAGTTTACTTATCAGGAAATAAATAACGCCATCAGTAGACTAAAAGAAGGAGAATCTCCAGGCGTTGATGGTATAACTGCCAAAATTGCAAAACATATTTGGGAAATGATTCCACAACAACTTGTACAATTATATAATGTATGTTTATTCGCAGGCATTTTTCCAGCCAGATGGAAAATTGCGAAAATAGTACCTGTCCCTAAACCAAATAAGCCCAGTGAAACAAGACCAATTTCTCTATTGCCAATTTTTGGTAAAGTACTTGAACGTCTATTAACAGATCGATTAACCTGGTTGGTTGAGAAAAATAACATACTTAACAACATGCAATTTGGCTTTAGACAGCAAATTTCCACCAGTGACGCACTAATTCATGTAGTACATAATATTAAAAGCCTACTTGAATATAACAAGTATGTCTTGGCTATTAGCTTAGACATATCCAAAGCATTCGACAGTGCCTGGTGGCCGTTTGTGTTACATCAAATCAGAAATACAGCCTGCCCAGCTGACATTTATAATCTATTTGTAAATTATTTAAGCACTCGTAAAGCCATTCTTGAGTACGGTGGACACACGAGGGAAAGAGAAATTGTCTGTGGATGCCCCCAAGGATCTGTTTGTGGTCCGTTATTATGGAATCTAACATTCAATGCCTTTTTTGATGAAAACTTTGGGCAAGATGCAACAACAGCTTACGCGGATGATGTTTTAATAATGATTGGCGGGCGGTCTAGAGCAATTTTGGAAAAACGTGGAAATGATACTCTTGCAAAGATTCATCAATGGGGAATTAAACATAAGCTGAAATTTAATCCTGCAAAAACTACCGNCTACTGTGATATCGATATGTAACTTTATACTAATAATGTACTACTCCGCCGTCTTTTGTTTACTTACAATATGTTAAGCGGTTTCTTCATCTGCGAAATATATTTTGATAAATAATGTGCATATATCTCTCAGCTATGTATTAAACGGTACTGAGAATGCACCTACAGGGTGTTTAATAAAAGAATTGAATTGAATTGAATTGAATTGAATTTATATGACTGGAAACGAACATTTTTGTAAAATAGTACTTTTATTTTCACTGAAGTGAACGCTTAACCACCAGTGGCAAAGTGCATAAAACAATTAAACACTTAATGTGAGTTTGCGCCTTACCAACGAGACAGTAACATTGAGTTTTCTTCGTTTTAATAACACCTATGTAAGTTCCAATTTCCAACAGTCTTCTCATGAGGCATCCTAGAATCGAGCTCCCAGTGTTCAGAAAATGGAACTGCTTGCGCACTGCTGAGCTGTAAAAAAGGGAATTAGTATAAGTATGATTACTTGTTTATTGCAATTATGATGAGATGCACTCAGTAAAAGTTTGATTATTTAGCTTTCGATTTCATAACAATAATAATAATATAAAATAGTAGGACATGATGTCTTGAAAGTTTAATTAGCTTCTTATCTGAAATGTTTACGTAAATGGTAAAGTTATTTTATTATTTATAAGTTTGCCATGACATTCTAAATATACTGTATTTGCAGAAGTTTTATAGAAACTGGTTCAGCCTATCTTCTTGATACGCAAAAAATAGGCAGCAGACATGAATTTATTCAATTATATATATATATATATATGACACACAGATTCATGCACGAATCCATCAAAATCAGTGTGAAATGAAAATAATAATTAGTCAGGAGGTGGCGTATCCGCCGTGTAAAAATATGGAAATTATTACGGTTATGAGCAATAAGATTGAATTGTAATACAGAAGGAAAAGCCAGCATTCCAAAAATCCGTTTGTGTGATAGAACTTTTATGATGTTTATATAAAGGAATAATGAAAAAATATAAAGGAATATATACTAGTGACTGGTTTATAAAATTTACTAAGAAAATACTCTGGCACACAGTTTTCATAAGCTACCTTAATATTAGTGAACTTGTTATAATAAAATTATATTAATGTAAAGAGAAAAAAACAACAAGGAAACAATGAATCTGTACCACTTCATGTAAAAAGGTTCTCTTCGTGTCAGCAGCATGAAAAAAAAAAACGTGAAGGTGTGTTTCCTATATGGATAAAGAAGTTTTGATTAAGCGTAAACGGATAATTACTTACTTAAATAACTAGGAAACGATTATAATGGATCATCCGTTACGAAAAATTTTGAAAATTTCTTGAAATTCTTAAAAAGTTTTTTGCAAAAGTTCTTCAAAGTCAAAGAATTTGGTTTTTAAAGATTAATAATTTTAAGATATGTTCTGTAATGATCGTAAAAAGTTTTATATACGTACAAAAAGATTTATATTTGTATATTAATATTGTAATTTGTATGTATTATTGTAATTTTGGTTGTCTCAGGACCGGCCTACATAAGCCCGAAACGTGTACAAAAAACAAACACATAAATCAATTAAAACTCAATAAACTTAAAATGAAGATTGCAAAGTGTTCGTGCGTTTACGCTATATAGTGCTCAAAAAGACAAGTTAAATGAATCGTTAAAAGCGGACCACCAGTGAACCACCAGTTGCCAAGAGTTCGGACGTGGATTTGCGCCTCGCTCAGACAGGCTTGCCACGTGGTGTTTTCTGGGTTATCTCCATTTTAGTAACGCCTGAATAGGGGCCAGTTACCCTTCCAAGAACGTCCGGATAGCATTCCCCCTAGGTAGATCGTCCAAGTATTGCGTTGCCATAAGTTATCTAAACAAACAACAAACATTCATGGTAGGATTGTTTAAAATGTTGCGTGGCATAAAAAAACAAGTTTTCCGAACACTTTTAGCAAATTTTTGTAAAAATTCTTCTTTTAACGACGAGATAAATCATCTGGAGGTGACAGAAATGAACTGTTCGAAAAAGAATCGGTTGCACTCCTGTCGAGAAGTTCCCCAAAGTCATGTGAATGATCAGTGATAACTGCCTTTTTATTGGTGCACCAAATAAAGGAAATTTTTTCAAGGACTACACTAGTAAGGATAGTAAAGACTATAAAGAAACTTCATAAGGAACGATAAGAACTATTCAGAGAGAGATCGCATCACCAAAAAAGGTATTTAAGACTATCTACAAATGAATTGTTTACACTCTCTCTGTTTTGTTGCCTCGACTGCTTAGCGCAAACCAACAGGTTGGTCTTGTGTATTTTCCATCTATTCTTTATGTTTCGAACAACTTAATAATAAAAATTTTATATAGCAAGTCTTCTGAAATGCAGCTTTATGGCAATTCAGTCCACTGTTGTGTCACTATATTTTGTAAATTCAACACAATTTGAAAGAATACATAAATTTAAAAAATAAAATAAATTAATTAAACTATTGGGGTTATTATCCTATCAACATTATTTTACTTATGGCTTCACAATATACGTAATAACTATTTTACCAAATATACTACTCTGAACAAACACGTTATGACAGTGGTGATATAAATGTTATAACAGGATTGTTTTTCAAAAGAATTATTTTTAAAGTATGAAATTTCTGTTAAACTTTAATTAAAGCAGTGCCAGAATTTATCTACATAATACATATTCAAAAAATATTCTGGCCTGCATATATTACTTCAACACAAAGACTTGCGATTATGCACGTGAAATTGTATTAGCAAAACAAAGATTTGTTACAGAAATACGTAATTAATAAATTAATTAAATACATATATTTCTTAGAACAATGCGTCAAAATACCAACCGAAAACTGGGTAAATTATAAAAACTTTATAAGTAAAAAGTAATATCATCCGAAGAAATTCTAAGAATAAAAGTTTGCAAAAATTCGTCACCAGGGAGAAGCATACAAATCTACATCTACCAGCGCATTTTTTTCAGTAGATATAAAGGCCGAAAATCTCCCAGTGGGAAGAATAAAGAACGTGAAGATGGCTGTAAGACTCATGAACTGTAAGTCGAAATATTATAATTTTTATTAGATACTTTTCTGTGTTTTTAAAAAAAAAAGATATTTGTAAACTTAAAGGCCAAGTAAACTAAAAACACAAGGTCAGGTCGTCGAAAAGTCTGTTCGGAAACATGTCAGGTAAATAAATCGTGTCTAAAATATTTGGACAGTCGAATGATATTATTTTTTTAGTTAATTGAAAACACAGACTGTCCAAAAATTTTTAAAGATTTATAAAATCTTGCCAAATGTGAACAGAATAGAAACTTGTTCTAGCCTACAGATGTGAAACAGAGCATGGAAACAAAGAACCATCATTATATATAACAGTTCAAGTGAGCGAATTGATTCGGGACCAAAATAAATATTAGCTTAATCAAAAAGAAATTTAATGTCAATTGAAAACTACTCGTAGAATCAAAAAAACTTATAGAGACAATAAATATAAACATCTATAAAACATCTAGAAATAAGCAAATAGCAGGAACCAAAAGTATATAAAACATGCAAACAGACTATTTAAATTTTTATGATATACATTAGATATAATATGTTATACTTTTTAATGAACAATATAAATTAATTATATTACTGTATTATTAACGTTTATTCAAAATTAATAAAAAACTTATATATTAAAAATAATAGATATGATATCGAACCTTACATCTTTCATTTGTAAGTGACAGTAAACAGATTTCACAATTGATGATTAAGTCATTTACGTAATTTTTAGTTCAAGCTTTTTTTTAGTTGTCTTTATAAATTTATATTTCGTGGAATAAGAAACGTGAATTTAATATTCTCGTAGGCTGATTAATTTTTTTCTGTAAATAAACTAAATAAACATAATTAATAATTTTTCATGTCAGCACGTTCGCGTTTTAAATTGAAATTTGTTTACGTCCGTAAAAATAATTTTTGTTAAGTTTGTCGATATTTAATTTTCTTCGTATATGTAACACGTATGTAGATTAGTATAAAACAGTTATTTTACACTGGATATAAAGTTTCAATTTTCATTGAGTGTTATGAAATTTAATCGTTGTTACAAAATCAATATAAGCTAGCATACAATGTGCTGCAGTAAGAATTGATCAGAAGCGTAAATACGGTATCTTCAGTGGATATCATTTTGTTCAATACAGAACACTGAATACAAAAAAAAACAACCAATTTATTTATTTAGCAACACGTTTATACGATCACTCAACGATATCGTAATCGCTTTTGTTAGAAACTTACGCAAAAATCGTTTTTATATCCAATGTCGCAAAATGTCGACGAATTTTTTATTTCACTAATTTTCCTAAAAGTTGTATTATTGTCAGATGCAAAATTAGATTGGACTTATTTCATTTATAGTAGTGATTACGTTACCGGCAACCAGTATACCTGTATATTAGGAAAATTATACCTTTATAAATTTGCTGGTAATTAATTTTTCACTGGTGTTTTGATTAATAAACCTTTTAATTAACCCGATATATATTTTCCTAAAATTTCCACGAGAAATACCTGTGAGAAGCATATTTCCCTTTTCTCTCACCCCATACCATAGCGAGAAAACAGTGCAGGTGGTGACAGGTCATTCCATTTGTAATTTAAACTAACAAAAGAAATTTTCTAGTCTGTTTATTACTTGATTCTTTCCAGAAACGTGTCTTCTTTTCTGAAATACATTAACCCAGGACAATTCAGCAAATATAAGCCAGACGAAATATTCAATAATGTTAGCGAAAATACAATTTTCAATGAGATTGTACAGTTAATCAAGCAATTAACAGAAAATGAAAACGAATCGTGATCTGCGAATGTTACTGAAATTAGTGCAAACTCAAATTCTGGACAGAAGTGTTCATTGCTTTCTACACCATCAACTTCTCATGTCGACACAAGAACAAAGTGCACAATAGAAAAGTCAAATTTAAGAATTAAAAAAAAATTGGACTTATTCGTTAAACATATAAGCGTAGACACTGATAACAGTAATGTAAGTTAATTGAAAAGAGTGCCAGATATATCTAAAAATAGATAAATTGTTTCTTATAGCAAAAATGCAAAGAACGCATCTCAAGAAGGTTTTCACTGTTCTAATAACAGTACTCCATCTAGTATTGATTCTTTGAAAGCGTTTTTAATGCAGCTACCGTTCGTAAGTAAATTAGACCTAAATTTGACGACGACAGGCAAAATATATTATGTTTTTAAGAGCCAACGTTCAAAATAAAAAGTAACATAATTAATAATCAGCATTATTTCAATGTCTATTCTGTCATAATAATTGCTATTACAAAAATGTTGTTTGTCTAAACCAGGGGTCGAAATTAGCGGCTCTTTGCATAGACGTTTGCAGTTCTTCGAACAAAAATTCCAATTTCACCTCACCTCATTTTACCGCAGCCCTATCAATTTATGAGATAGAGTCGCGAACAAACTTCAACTCGTACGGCATACGCTCTACCACTCGTTAGCCTGTCCGCACATGACCACACTCGCGTTGATCAATATGAGTCGCATGCGAGTGGCAGCATTAGAAGCATATCTACCTATCTATATAACCCATTAAACGTGTGACTGTCTGCCGCGTAACGGCATGCCAAAAACAGGCACTTTTTTAAACTCTTTCTGCTTCGTGGGCACTAAGAGGGCCTTTTATTGCAAGCCCATTATGGGTTCGGCCAAGCCTACAATGCGGCTGCCGGGTGGTGAGGGACAGGGCCCGACATATCCTAACGAACCAACCCCCGAAAAATTTCTGGGGATTTTTCGACCCGTTTCGGATTCGAACCCGGGACCCCCAGAGCGGTAGGCTGCCACCTTGACCGCTCGGCCATCTGGCCGCCAAAAACAGGCACTAGAAACCCTCTAGCGATTATTTTAAATTAACAATAAATTATTTTTATTTGTAATAGGAATTTACTATTTATATCATGGAATGGTATAAATAATTATTATATGTCTTGAGTAACCTTGCGGTGCACGTTTACAACATCCCGTGACTCAGTGGACGTCGCGCATTGACTCAGGGGAAATTTGTTGAAAAAATGGCGGATACATTTAAAATTGAGGTTTACACACGAAGGTAAATAAACAAATTAAACTATTTTAAAGTATTTATAGAATGTTTAATAGATAGAAATATACATTCGTATGACGCGATTGGAACTTTAACAGAGCCATAAAACATATCGATAGGAACAAAAAAGTCAAAGGAACCGTCCCTCATAGGAATTTGTAAAGAACGCCCACTAGGGGGCGTCCCGGGCTACTAGTACATACATAACCCATTGAACGCGTCTGTCCGTGTAAGGTTATGCCAGAAACAGCCACTGGATGCGCCGATAAATTACCGATAAACTAGTAATTTAGAATATAATTATTGAATTATCGGTAATTTAATACCTGGTAAATTTGCAATCACTACTTTATACTTAGTATGTATAAAAAACTAAAATAAGCATGAGTTTATCTACTATTATATTTTCATATAAATAATAATATTTTATCTCATTTGTAGCCCAGTGTAGTGGCAGGCCGTATGAAATGACCTCGCGGGTGTAGTTTGGTGACCACTGATATAGACACATAGATAATTATTATTAAGAGAACGATTGACTTAGTCAGTATTTATCAATTATTAAAAATTATATGAAACAACAAGCCTCAAAAGTACGTCGCTCATGGAGTGTATTAATGCTTCATTGACATATCTTCAAAAAGGTATCATCTACGTACTTTTGTTGCTTTGATAAAAATTGCGTTACTATTTTTGCTGTTTCAGTTTAACGTTAAGATCTACATTTAGTTTTCAGTTATTACAGAATAAAATAATTTAAAAGGTATTGCAATTTTTATTTCTAGTTTGAAAGTACTGTACTTTATAGTAATTTTTACAAAATATTAGAAATATGTACATAGGAGATTAAATATCGACAAATTCGAAATAAAATTAATTTACGTACAGTAAACATAATTTAATTTGAAGGTGACGTGTTCACCTGAAACATTATGTTTGTTTAGTCTATTTAGAAAGAGCGTAAGTAATAAATTTTCTTTTAACTTAGAAAAGATAATTTTGTAGAGAACAAAGAGTCAAATAAACTCGTCTACAAGCAATTGTTTTATGTGTATAAAACAAATACAGTAAAACTTGTGTAAACCGATATCGGTTTAGACAAGTTTACTTTTATTTAACTGTATTTCCCAAAATTACTATTTCAACATAACATTGGATATAAATATTCATATTCTTAGATACAAAATACAATTTATTAAAAGTACTTTTACATTATGGAGTTTATAGAAGAAAGCAACAGCATTCTTTATAACTTTGAACACTATTCTTTTATTGTTCAAGTCTTTCTGCTTTCTATTACAGCATAGTAACCTATTGAATAATTATCTTAAATACTATTTATTTCGTTTTATTCGTTCTGAAAACGTTTTCCGTGACAATAGAGACAGCTTGTATTTTTACAAAATTTCCACTTCTTTAATTATACGGAAAATTGTAAATCTAAATAAGAATTACACAAAAGTATAATCTTTTTCTGCCTTTGATTACAATTAGAATTTAAAAAAAACAAGCAAAGTTAATACAAATGGTTGTTGTAACAGATAGCCTTTAATTTATAGAAAAAACTATTAAATGATAATATAATACTGACTGAAAATTATTACTTACATTTAAGTTGGAGATATAAAATTTTTTCGTTTAAGTCTTATTTTCAGTAACCTTTATTTATATAGAAAAATTAAAAAATAAAAGTTACTTCAATAATTATAAAATAAAAATGTATTGTATTGTAGATTGCGTGATACGAATAAAGTTACTTGTTGTGTTGGATTGATTATGAAGTTTGTCACTGAACAATAATTCTGTATATTGATTTACTGCTTTTATGAGTATTTGACGTTGTATATCCTGACGTTTTATGTCTGCAGGTTCATAACGCATTTGCAAGTTGGAAACTTCGACAAACTTTACTAACTAACTAATATTATCATTGATAATTTTTGAGAAATTGCATGAATGAATTCAGGATACATCTACCTATTACTACTGTCAACAATGTATACAGCTTGCATCCTTAGCAGTGGTAAGTTAATTTATATTTTGACATTTTGTATTTTTCATTCAAATTAATCTTGAAATGTTTGAAATGTTTACTTATTTCAATTAAAATATCAGAAATATTTTAATTGCCTGTTAAAGTCGTACAATATATTGAAGTAAATGGATAATAAAATAAGAAATATATCAATATTGGCATAAGTGTTAATAAGCGTTTAAAATTTATGCATGATATTCAAAATTATCTAATATCATTATATTTTAGTAAATAATTAATAATAAATAACATTATACGGTGTGCATTTTCATACCGTGGTTTTCAAATGTTTCAGAAATAAAAAATAAGAGAAAATATACAAAATGCTGTGAGATCATAGAATTTGGTGCACATAGAAACTGAAGAGTTTTACATTTCTGAACGTATGCGATAGGATACAATAGTGTTCATGTTTCTCTCTTAATATCAAGTCGAAAAAATAGCTTTTGACTAGAAAAAGCTTTTTAAAAAATTTTTTAATAAATTATTTTTCTCTTTAGTTTAGAAATTGTATTGTTATGTGCAATGGTGCACTTAAAAAGAGACCTTCTGGCGCACCAGTGCACATAGTAAAAAGTTATAAAAATAAAATATCAGATAAATTTTTTTCATTAAAAAATCCAGCAACGAGTTACTTATTTTTTCTAGCAACATTTAAAATTTTGTTGGCGCCATCTGTTATTATACATTAATATATATAACTTTTTATATTTTTAATTTTTATAAGACGGCAAAAACGTGATTTTGAATATCGAATTGAGTTTATAATTATTGTAAATGATAGTAACGAAAAAATTTGCAAAAATGTTGAATTCTACTTGAGATATCTACGAACCCCAATGACTTTTAACCACGAAAATTCAATAGCACCATTCTCCTAATATACAAACCTGCTTGCAACATTTGACAAAATTTTGTCCTAATGCACAAGAGTTATTGTGCTTCAAAGAGGAATACATGAACGAAATCAACACACACAAAGTGGCACTAACATCCATATACAGAAAAAATATAAGAATATTTATCATTTTTCGACGTTTTAAGATTCCTACATCCAANGTGCTAGAGAAGGACTTTGTCGCGGCTAAAACAGGAAAACGATGGACTCTATGTACAGTTTTTTGGAATTTACTTTGTACATTTCTGAGTCAAGGTAAAATTATTTAATTATGATAAAACTGAAAATCTAAGTTTTATAAAGAAAAAGTCTATTTAATTTAATTTAGGATTGAATCTAGAAAAAGTGAAAAGATTTGCGTCCAGATTAATGATAGGAATTTGGTGGTTATCGATTCTTGTTTTGGTATCCAGTTACAGCGGGGCGTTAATGTCTTTTATGACGTGTCCTTTAACTGAGTCTTTTCCAAAAGATTTTCAAGAACTTGCTGTTTTCGTCCGCAACGGTGAGTATTCCTGTGGAACATACAAGGGATTTCTTCCATGGAAAGAGATGATGGTAAGTGTTTTGAATTTAAAGATTTGTACTTTCTATATAGAAGGATCGGTTTTTTATAACGATTGTGTTTTATGTTAATATAATTATAAATTCTAGGAATCGAAATCGAAAAATATTAAAATTTTAAAAGAAAACATTNATTTAAAATTTTGTTGGCGCCATCTGTTATTATACATTAATATATATAACTTTTTATATTTTTAATTTTTATAAGACGGCAAAAACGTGATTTTGAATATCGAATTGAGTTTATAATTATTGTAAATGATAGTAACGAAAAAATTTGCAAAAATGTTGAATTCTACTTGAGATATCTACGAACCCCAATGACTTTTAACCACGAAAATTCAATAGCACCATTCTCCTAATATACAAACCTGCTTGCAACATTTGACAAAATTTTGTCCTAATGCACAAGAGTTATTATGCTTCAAAGAGGAATAAATGAACGAAATCAACACACACAAAGTGGCACTAACATCCATATACAGAAAAAATATAAGAATATTTATCATTTTTCGACGTTTTAAGATTCCTACATCCAAAAATGTAAAATTCGTGGGGGAGTTATTCCTTAACTGATCTCTCCTCTGTTATATATAACAGTCAGAAAAGCAATAGATGCCTGAATAATTTTAAAGTAGTATATTTTACGTTCTTACGTATTTAATAGTTAATGACGTATGCTATAGAAGAGAATTTTAAGCGTGATTGGCAATCTATTTCATTTTATAATTTTATTTGTATTAGTTTAGTCAAAAATTCGTACCTTTGATTTTATTCGAATAAATAATTTTTTACGAATATATCAAAAAAGTAAAACGTGGTCTATCGATAATTATACACTTGTTTTACAAAAAAGAGTAAAAGTGGAATTTATGTTATGAATTTTTAAGTCATTATATAGATTAATATTTTAATTCGTTTACCTATTTTAATGTTATATTTTAGCACCAAACATCCATTCTGTTGCATCGTGTCCAATGTAGACAAGTCGATGCTTCTTGAACAATTTTATACAATCATGCAACACAAACATTCTTGTATTCCATAGAAGCGCACTACTTACAAATAAATAAAGATTTCATATTCAGCAAATTTTACCGAATCATCAGAGAAATACTTGGATTACTAACTTTGTTTGTAATCATGGTAAAACTTTTAACACAGAAAATTGCTAATATTGTAATGCCAATATTAATATACACAGATATTTAAGACTGAATGATGCCCACACAATATAAAAAGTAAATTCCATGTTCAACGTTATAATCCATCTGATGACTCTTATTGTGCAAATTTTTTTTTAACTGAATAAAATGTGTTACGACAACTAACACATTATTTGACACTGCTAAATGTTCGCAATCGTGGTTTGATGAACATCAAAATGTAGTTAATCATTTTTTTTCCTATAAACCATTGATGTTCAACCGCTGAGATTTTTTAAGTGTGCCGCCACTGTGAATACTTATACACAAGCGACATTAGACAATCGGTTCCACAATTGGCGGTAGTTACCATGGCGTTTAGGAAATGTTACCTAAATAACCAACAGCGTTTAAAAATCATTCTTATGACGACTTCGATTGTTTTGCGGTACTTACCGAAGTAACAGTGTGTGCCGTTAAATTATAAATTACTTAAAGTGTACTGTGACAACAAAAAGATTAAGAATGTAAGAATGATGTGCTTTTTGTTTTTTTATTTTATATTCGAAAAAAACAATATTTTATAAACAATAGCCTGAAATCTGACCTGTAACAATAAACATTAAAATAATTAGATAATAAAAACTAAAAAATAATAAAATTCCACAGCATTTATCAATAATATTGTTTTGTAATAATAAGTATTTTAAATAGGAGTGTCCAACGATTCATATGTTTGGAGAGTTGCTGGAAATGGGGTAAAGTTATTCTTTTATTGTATAAGAAAATAATAATAATAATAAATGGCTTATAAATAATCTTATACTTTTGTCTTTCAGCATTCATTATTTATGACATATGATGAAACTAAAACACAAATAACAGGTGGAAAGTTATTTCCACTGTTTAAAGTTATTCAAGAGAAACTAAAATTTAGGTAAGTGGCTTCCTCATTACAATCTCAAACTAAGTATTTTGCATTTAATCATAGAACTTTAAAATATATAACAATATATAGATTCGGGTTACTGTTACTTTTAATCGTTGAAAATATTATTTTCATGCAGTTTTAAAATAATTTATAATATGAAAGAATTGTTATATAATTTATACAAATTGTTAATTTTAATAATGCTTATTTCTATAATAAATGTTATTAATGGTTCTGACTTCGTTTTAAACTCGAGAAATAACAATTACTCACTGATAGACTACTTTAACCCTTAAGCGCATATGGTTTCTGGTTGATAGATCATATTTAATGCATTCCAATATCAATATTATTTAATGAAAAAACTAATAGGAAATTAATAGATGCAAAAAAACTTCTTACTTGTTTTGCGTAGTCAGTTAGATCAGTTGAACAATTTTTCATAAATATCCAGAAATAATAATGTTTCCTCGAACCTAGTCAGCAGGAAAAATTGCAGCTCCACTCTATGTGTATCTCACTTCCGAGGTTATAGTCAGGTAGACATAAGGAACGCTTATTGTTCAATAAACCTTAGGCAAGTTAAATTAAAAATTAATCAATGTATACTTATAAATGGATAACAAGAGGCGTATTGAAATAAGTAAATGTTATCCAACTATAAAAAATTTTCAAGAACAGTCAAATAAGACATATCTGTACAATAAAGTTCTGAATATAGTCACCACAAAAATTAATACAACGGGAACGAAATACAAATAAAAAACATGAAATTTAAACAAAAAACGTTTTACATGTGTTCATTAGGATGAGAACGAAATAATATTGATATTAGAAAACTGCAAAACAGTGTACAGATCAACAAAACAATAAACGAACGAAGGAAATTTTCTTCAATCAGAACTAAGAGGAAATAAATATCAGTGTAGAAATACGAAAAAATACAACAGTTAAAGTTAATTTATTAATATAGTCAATCTAGGTTTTCTACTAGAAATAATAGCAATAAAACAATAAAAATTTACAAATATTACTAGTGTAATAAAAGGAATTTTGCTTTTAGCTGAAAATTTTATAAAAAAGTTAAGAAAATTATCTGAAGTTGTACTTCCTAGATATTATATTATGAATTTTTTACTGCTAATGATAATTAGCAGTAAAATTCATTATACATGGATAAAATTAACTTTTTACATATTTTTGAATCGAAATCAACAAAAATGCTCGATTTATTGGATTTTCTTGCAACTTTTTAAAATACGAAGGTAATGCTAAAAGTCTTTTAATCTTTTAAATATGTTTATAAGAAAATTACGTTTATATAATTTTAAAGCTTGAACATTTATCTATTTTTCTGCATAATCGCCATTTCGGCCAATGCATTTTCGTATGCGCTGTGGCAATTTTTGTATGCCCATGTCTTACCAGCTCGCCGCCATGTCGTGTTAAACCGATTGAAATTCATTGCCAATTGACAAAATTTTGTGCGAGTCGTGCATCCTATACTACTTGAAGTTGTCAAAAACATTTTCAAGTAGTATAGAGTGTTTGCGGCTGAACGTACTGAAATTCACTACGAAGTAAGAAGCAAGAGACTGTCATCTTTTGTGCTAATTTAAATTTATTCGGTAACTTTCTGGATACTTTTTAATAAATTATTAACGGCAGTATGAAGGCAAAAGGATGCGCAGCGTCGAACTTTAACATTCAACTATAGATTAGGAAATTTAATGCATATGCCAAAAAGTTCTGTATCTTGACGTTTGCTGAAGTGAGTGAAAGAAGCGAAGTTAGCCGATTGAAACTTTACAGTAGATGGTTAACAAGTATTTTCAAGGTCAGATGAATAACAAAATGCATTTGTTTGCATGAAGTAATCACATTTCAAAATTGTGTACGTTCCACAAGATATGTACAAGAAGCAAGTCGACAGGATCGAACATCTCATATGCTGCTAAAGAAATGGATACTCAAAATCAAAAAAATATTTATCATGGTTACGGCAAAGACCTGTATAAGATGCAATATAGAATTGCATAAATTGAAGCATCCCTTGTCCAGGAAGTACTTAGAAAAATACACAAAGGAAAATCTTCCGGTAAATGAACACTTTTTGAAGAATTATTTTCCACGTGTTCATCAAGAAAGACTTAAATAAATCCGCATAAAAATTAGTGACAATGCTGTATGGTTTGCTGTAGATGAAACTGTAGACGCTTGCAGATGATATGTTGCTTTAACGGTAGTATGAGAACTTCACTGAAAAGACTGCGCTAAAATTATCGGTTTATATATAAATTTCTAAAAAAAGTCGAATGCAGAGGAGATAGCTACATTTATTCACGGGTGTGTAAAGCTGTTGTATAATTAAAAATATATCATACTGAAGACTGCGCTTTCTAACCATGACGTGAATATTTTATATAATCTTATTCACATAACCTGCCTGAATCACGTATTTCTTCTAGCAAAACAAGTTCATTTACATTTTAAAAATGTAAACTTTTCATTTCTTTTTGCAAGAAACTACGTGCAAACACATGATGTAAACTGCATTGTGAGTGTCTACCAGATACTCCTTATCCACCCTCTCCTATAGTCACGATATGAGATACATGGACGTATTTTACAAATACGTGAACCGTTCACATCCCGGCACACGTATTTGTAAAATCTAAGTCAATCATACAACATAAAATTTATATAAAACGGAATTATCGACAGTGTTGTAGTGGGGTCTACTGTATTTGTTTGATTTACTAATAGATATACTCGCTTATTTTTACATGATGTTAAATTAAAGCATTTTTATGTTAGATTTAAAAAACTATTTTTACCAATTATAAGACCTAAAATTATAAATGTTTCGGATTAATTGTTTCGCATATATTTAATTATGACATTTTAATAGTTACATTATAGTGCACCCGATAGAAAATACAACTGGATATAAAGATGAAAGTGGTAAGTGGAACGGAATTACAGGACAAGTTGCAAACCAGGTGAGTAAACATAACAATCAAGTTTATAATGTTTAGAAAGCTAATTTTACAATACAAAAATATAAAAATCATAAATAAATAGTTTGTATAAGCCACAAAACTAGACACATTAATATAAATATATTATCACTTGACTTTAACAATTGAACATTGCGCCCCAAACATACAGTTCTCAAACATCAAATCGAGTTATATGAAGTAACGAACGTATCAATCAATCGAACATTATGCAGTGACTGACATGGTCCATGTCACTCACTACATAATGTTCGATTGATTGATAACCGATGAATAGTTATAAACAAATACGAAATAGACCCTAAATACAATGTGTTAGTATGGAAATGAACGGTAAATTTCACAAGTATACATTATTAAAAAAAAACATATCCCGAGATATCTCTGACAAGTTACATAGCGTTACATAAAACTCGAGCGTTTGGACCCTATAAAAATTCTTGTTTCTTTTGGATTTTTGAAATGTTTTTTAAGTCTCCAAATTTTTTCAAAATTGTTTTTCCGCGTGAAAAAATTTTATCGCGATTTTAATTTACTTTTAATGACGCACGATTAACGTTTAATTGCTTCTTAATTGTGTTTTAATGGGCGTTTGATATCAAATTTCATTTATCGTTCTAAAGTTATAGTGCACGGATTTTACTTCGGTAAAGTTATTTAAAGCTACTTTATAATGTCAAAATAATATTTTAATTTTTTAATTAATATATTTTATTATATATATGTTTAATTAAGTCGG
>NW_019385266.1:166258-175384 GCF_000671375.1 Centruroides sculpturatus
ATCTAAAATATATATATATATATATATATATATATATATATATATATTTTTTTTTTTCACGGTCCAACAGACCGTTTCTTATGTAATGCTATTTAACCTGCTCAAGTCGAACTCTAACTATATACTATAACTTACCATTAATCAACCAACATGAACACTGATTATCAAACTATCAGCTATGTACGTTATATCATTTAACTCTAAATAGATATCTCTTGACAGAAAAGTTACAAGAAAGTATACATCCACATAGCATGCAGCAGCACTGTGCCTATGCCAGTTATAGATGTTATGTCTTCAAGCCAACGACTACCATACTAGAAATTCGATATAGGGGAAAAAATATATGAGACGGTTTGCATATAATTTTGTACATATTCATTTCAACTTGTACAACCCGGAGAAATATTAATTAATCCCGGAGCCCGAAGATAACTCACTCAATCCCGGAGTCTCCGGGTCAAACCCGGACAGGTGGCAACCCTAGGCGCGACTGCAACCGCGATTAGAAACAAAAAGTGAAATAAGAATAGAAGCTAAAATTCCGTAAATACTATAATGTAGAACGTAGAATGACAGTAAACTCACAAAAGTAGTCAAACACAAAGTACAGTAACTTTATTGGTTTATTGGGTCACGATTTTCCGTGTTGCAACTTCAGCGAACAATGTTTGACCACAAGAAGACGTGCGCAACTCGCGCGTGTTGCAGGTATGATCGCCTGCACGGTTGTAAATCGCATGGTGTGACCACAGCATTAGTCTTAATGTGGCATTTAAACATTTGGTTTCTAGTAATGTTTATACGCAATTTCCAGCCGCGTTCAAAATGGTATGACATGTAATTACTCCCTTTTTCCTGCTATATCTCTTGTAAATTTATAGATAATTCTCGTTTATTTTTTACTTAATCGTTCCACTGCTTGGTATCTGAAGTATCTGGTAGAGGGTGTTAAGAGACTATAATAGAAAATTCTATATAATCTCTATATAATATTTTCACAAAATAATATTAAAAAGTAATTATTAAAACGTAGTAAACTGAACATTTTTTCTGCAAAACAGCCGTAGAGATTAAATATATTTGATATAAAATAGTTACAAAATTAAATTCTTCGGTTTCAAATTGATTAAATAAAAAACGAATTAGTATTACTCTTCGGACATGTTAATCTTACAATATCCTTAAAAACCAATAAAAATTGTATAACAGTTTGAAAAGCACAACAATTTAATTTGATATTTTATCAATCAACATTTTAAATTATATTTTCACTTTAGCTTTTATAATTAATTTTCTAATTCAGGAAGCAGATGTGGCCTTTGTACCTCTAGGTGTCAACCTCGAACGCTTCTCTGCAATGGAGTTTACGTCAGTTTTTACTTATTACCGTGTAGTTTTTCTTATTAAAGCTCCAGATAAAGTTTTTGACTGGAATTCTGTAACGAAGCCTTTCACCTTAAATGCAAGTAACAATAACAAATGTTAAACTATAATTATAACTAAAACATTAAGTTATGTTTTATGTAATTAGGTTTGGATCGCTATATTTTCTATTGTATTGATATTTGGACTAACGCTATATAAAGTGCTAGAGAAGGACTTTGTCGCGGCTAAAACAGGAAAACGATGGACTCTATGTACAGTTTTTTGGAATTTACTTTGTACATTTCTGAGTCAAGGTAAAATTATTTAAT
The DNA here is from genome assembly GCF_000671375.1 of Centruroides sculpturatus. Classification (NCBI taxonomy): domain Eukaryota; kingdom Metazoa; phylum Arthropoda; class Arachnida; order Scorpiones; family Buthidae; genus Centruroides; species Centruroides sculpturatus. The sequence goes on from NW_019385266.1 coordinate 167,956, forward strand.
TATGATAAAACTGAAAATCTAAGTTTTATAAAGAAAAAGTCTATTTAATTTAATTTAGGATTGAATCTAGAAAAAGTGAAAAGATTTGCGTCCAGATTAATGATAGGAATTTGGTGGTTATCGATTCTTGTTTTGGTATCCAGTTACAGCGGGGCGTTAATGTCTTTTATGACGTGTCCTTTAACTGAGTCTTTTCCAAAAGATTTTCAAGAACTTGCTGTTTTCGTCCGCAACGGTGAGTATTCCTGTGGAACATACAAGGGATTTCTTCCATGGAAAGAGATGATGGTAAGTGTTTTGAATTTAAAGATTTGTACTTTCTATATAGAAGGATCGGTTTTTTATAACGATTGTGTTTTATGTTAATATAATTATAAATTCTAGGAATCGAAATCGAAAAATATTAAAATTTTAAAAGAAAACATTCTGTCGAATAATAACTTCATGGTTACAGCAGAAGGCATTAAAAAAGCTCACGATGAACGATTTGCATACATAATAAATATACTTGGATTAAATGCGTACATCAGTAACGTAGAAAAGCATAAATATTATATGTCGAAAGATTCTTTTCGTACATATATGATCGCTTATCCAATTAGAAAGAATTTTCCATTCAAGAAAAAACTAACTAACACGTAAAATATTTATAAATTCATTTATTGTGCATACCGCAATTAATATTTATTTAAGTATATTTAAAACACTCTTATTGTAGAGTAACTCGCATGTTTGAAGCTGGAATATTTGAGAAATTGTTTCCTCAAGAAGTTGAAGATTTCCAAGAAACATGGGAATTCCAACCGTTGTCAATCGAAGACATTAAAAGTCCTTTATTACTTATGAGCGTTGGATATCTGGTGTCTTTAATCTGCTTAATTTTTGAAATAATATTAACTAAAGTAATTAAAATTGTTACCTGTAATCCTCTTTACTAACGTAAAATCAGTAAATAACTATTATAATCATTATGCTCATTAACACACAGAAGATAAAACATTACATTTTCTTTATTTTGTTTACTAATTACACTCGATAGTACAGATCATTATTTAAGTAATTGAATATTCTGAATTGTATTCTAAACACCATAAAATTCTATTTCGCATTACGTACGAAAAGTTCAAATTTATTACGATATTAATACTAACTGATTGTAATTATTATAATGCATTATACAATAATTATATATAATAAGCAACTTTACAATTTTTAACTTTATAATGTATTTTATTGTGTGAAATTGATGTATTGTAAACAGCTATCTTTTTCATGTATAATTAACCATTCGTTATTTACATATACCAGGGGTGGGCAAGCAAGAGTTCAGTGAGAGCCGAAATGTAGGTTTTACAAAAAGGAGCCACAGTTCTATACTTTTTTATTCTGTGTTTCAGTTCTGCACTGCGATTTTATTATATAATATTAATATAATATAAAAAAATATTGACTTTTTTAATGAACATATTTTCATAAAATTGTAAAAATAAAATTGAAAAATAATAATAACAATAGAAATTAACACTTTCAGCAAGAGCAGCATTGGTCTATGTCTGACATACACGATTAATGAACGTATAATCTATACGTAATATTCAAACATACTTTCGTTCACTGTAAAATACAATTTTGTATTTATGTACACTTCATAAGAAGTATGAAATAAAAGAAAATTAATTTTACAGCTGACTTGAAAATTTATTTATTTATTATCTCGTGATTATCATTTAATTACTTCGTACCGATACCAGGTGAGAAAGCACTTGCGAATTTGCTTTATGTTAAATATAAATTATCCTAATTATAAACGGATAATCACGATATAAAGAAAATGTCACACCAGTTTATATTTGAATTAAATATGTGAATTTAACTCAAAATTTCTTAGTAGTAGAGATGGTATTAAATTAATCAAATAATCCTAGGGGTTACATTGTCTATATACCGACAAGAATGCGTCTTGATAGAACTGTATTTAGGAGTCAGACACTTCAATTTACTCGAAATTTCCAGATGGTGACTCTGCCAAGTGTGAAAGCAGAGTGCCTCGCTGCAGTTCGTTATCACTACTCTTCAGTTCGTGACGCCTCTCTGGATCTTCACGAAGAAACGAATCATGAAGTGGCAGCATCAGAGGCCTTGTCTTTGATTCAGATCATGGAGCAATTTGAGTTTATAGTAACAATAGTGGCTTGGTATGATATACTGTTTCAAGTAAACATTGTAACCAAGACTATGTAGTCTGAAACTAAGAATTTACCAAACGCTACACAATTGTTGAAGAACTGTAGAAGAATTTGAAAAAGAGTTCCGCCGTTATTCGTCTGCTGTGATAACAGTTTTTTTATACTCTTTCCGCCCTGTAGGCACTAAGAAGGCCTCTTATAGTAGGCCCATTATGGGTTCGGCCAGACCCACAATGGAGCGACAGGGCCCGACATCTGTGATAACAGCTAGTGAAAATTGCTTTTCAGGCTGGAATATATCTTATTTTTAAGTCAGTCCGATTCCGAAGAAAGAATAGATTATTTAAATACGAGGCCGCAGATGAGACACCAGCATATTTTGAAGAATTGTTAAAACCAGTGTTTTTCAATCTTCTTGAATACGCGACCCCTTTACAAGTAAAAAAAAACTCTGGCGACCCCCCAGGGCCATATTAAAACTATATCAGTAATTTTAAAAACTACGTATTTAATTTTCTTTTTGTTGAGACAAATTATTGTTAATTAAAAAAAATTTCATACGAGGCCGCAGATGAGACACCAGCATATTTTGAAGAATTGTTTAAACCAGTGTTTTTCAATCTTCTTGAATACGCGACCCCTTTACAAGTAAAAAAAAACTCTGGCGACCCCCCAGGGCCATACTAAAACTATATCAGTAATTATAAAAACTACGTATTTAATTTTCTTTTTGTTGAGACAAATTATTGTTAATTAAAAAAAATTTCATAAGAATCGACATTAACTTAACACAGATAAGTTATGAAATTTTCTTTAAAATTAACATTGGGCACAGGGAGCGATTGGCCTTTTTTTAGGATCAGGATTTTCAGCTTCTACTTTTTTTTAATTTTTTTTTTGCAAATCAGCAGAACACTTTTACGACTATAATTTTCTGCACCTGGCAACACCCATGGTTGAGGCGTAAATGTCGATCAAAAAACCAATTATACTGTAAAATAAACAGGTACAGCCTTCTCACTGAAATTATAGTTTTATTTAATGTAGCTTAGGACCTACAAACACTTGTCATTTTTTTTACCTGCGACCCCCCGTGTAAGGCTTTGCGACCCCGTGGAGGTAACGACCCACAGTTGAAAAACACTGGTTTAAACTAAACGTCTTTTACCCTATGATCGATACGATTGACAATGCGTTAGTCACTCCATTTACACAACTATCCAAATTTAATAATACATGGTCCTTTTTATGCAACATCAAAACAATTCATGAAAAGTCAAAGTTGAAAAAAGCCTGTTTAAATTTAGAAATACGTTTAACTGATGCAGAAAAATGTGACATATTTGGTTGTGAATTGGTTGAGGAACTTTCACACCCGAATTCATTGTTGAAAAAACTTGGATCATCAGAACCAATAAAAGTTCAACTTATTAAAAAAATGATCGGCAAAATATATTCCCGAATATGTGGACAGCACTTCGAATTTTGCTGACCATACCTGTAACTGACGCTAAAGGAGAATGAAGTTTCAGTAACTTAAAAATTACTAAAACTCATTTACCTTCAACCATGTCAGGATAGACTGTCAGATTTAGCAATTTAATCTATCGAAAATATTATTGTACAGGAATATAATTATTCTGAATTAACAACAACATTATCAAGCGCAAAAGCGAGAAAGGGAACAATATAGGCTTTTTATTTTATTTTATTTTTCTTAATTTGTTTGAATTTTAAATTAATTTACAATTTAAATTTGTCTTTTGTGTGATGTGAGCGTTGTCTGTGCCATGGCAGATTAAATAAATATTGTTGTGAATATTCTTTTATGAATGAAATTAAATACATATTGCCTCGTGAAAGAAATATTAGTTTTTTTCACTGTTATTGTTCCTCATCCATACTAGTACTGTGCTATATATTTTACACATAAGTGAGCTGGGTTGTGAGAATATAAAACATAATCCTGAAATGTGTGTTATACCTCAACCTAAATTTAAGAGATTCCAACAACGGAGAGGAGGGGGAAACGTCAACAGCTTGCAATACATCTAAATTAACAAGAGTCAAGTTATTTCTCTATTTACCGTCGTTATCGTTTCTCAACCATATTATTACTATACTAATCTCTCATAGGTCTGAGATATTAATAACGTGAAAAATGTACGTTATTAGTTTAGACTCTACAGGAGGCACCACAATGAGATCTCGCACCACCTGGAAACCTGGCTTGGGCTGCCCCTGTTCGAAGTCATAGACAATCGTGTTTGTTAGAATGTAGGGTTGAAGTTTACTATCTGAAACCATCATGGCCGCCCTTTCAGTTCAGTGTACTCTCTCTCCCAACGACGTCCGTAAGAAAGCGATGCGCGATCACGTAACTACCGTACTTAACAGGTTCACGTGATAAACTAGCAAAACTTATTCTGATATTCTATTATGTGCAACTACAGATTTAAGACTACAAATATAAATAAATAAGATTATAGATGAAAATTTGCAATCATAGAAATAGGTTGAACATTTTTTGCCTCGAGTCGCGCTAACCCACAACAACCTATAAATAAAAATGAATCAATTAAACACTATTCACCATTAATATCATTCATTCGTTAGCTGTAATTCGCTTTTTAGAACTACTTTCAGATTCTCGAACGTTCGTAACGACGTTCTGCTTCTTTAATTTCATCGATTTTTCTTCATTGCAATTGTCGCCCCTTTTCTTAAAACGTTTTTCCTTTTTGATTTTCGCTTCTGGAGCAGCGGGAACAGTTACAGGTTCATTCCATATCAGCAAACGTCCTGCACCTGGATAGATTCTGCTTACGCGTTGTGTAAATCTTTCTCCTGGCCGCAGTTGTTCCATTTCATGAACTTTTTATACATAAAAGCATATAAATAAAAATCTCACAATTGCTCTGTGTAATCAAATGGCATTTTTTTCCTTTTTTAAACATCGCCACAATCTTTCAATAGTTTTGGCATGAACCTTAGTAACAAGGTTTACAAAATTTTTAGCACGGTTTACTGTTTTGTGTTGTATTTCAATTCCTTCCAAATGATAAATGTGATTATACACTTTCCACTCGTCTGTATATACAAAACTTCTTGAATGTATCAATACAAATTTACTCACAACCCACTTATTGCTCACCTCTGATCGATCATTATCGTAACACACGATACATTTCTTGTCCTTCCTACAAATACCACATACAACCCATTTCATACCTTACAATTGCCGATTATTCTCATATCTCCTTTTTCAAACCGCAGTTTCATCTATCTCTACGGTTTTTCCCGGTCCTCAAATTTTCATATTACTTAAATTACTTAACGAAATTATCATTACATGTCTAATGTAAGTTGCACAATCAACGGAAGTTCTTTTACTTATACTTACGGCCAGCCGAGCGTATTTGTAAGGCCAGCCAATCGGATTAAATGCCATATAAAGGAAAGAATACTTGACCAGGATAAATTTCCACAGTTACTTTTAAATGTCTCCCCATAAGCAAACATTTAAAAGTTACATTTCTGAAATTGAAAACTAACACAATTTTCATTACTTCTGAAACAAATTTTACACTTGCCATTACATTTAAGAAATATTAGCAGAGAGATGGCAAAGTTTGTGAAACGTACAAGTCCACAATAAATTACACGAAATCAAACCTTTGGTAGCAAATTGGGTATATGGTAGGCAGTATAATAGAAAATCTGGAGTTGTCCTTACTCGTTTGAGAATTGGACAAACTTGGCTGACTCATCAATACCTACTGAAGGGTGATGACCAGCCAGTATGTCAGTATTGCAACTGCTTTCTAAGTGTAAAACACATACCGTGCGACTGCTCTGCCTTAAAGATGAGGCATAAACAGTACTTTGGAAATGAGAGTTTGACAGGAGTTTTGAGCCAGAGGCCAAATTTTGACAATTTATTGGACATTTTAAAAGTCACTAATATGTATGAAGAAATTTAATTATTTATTTACTTTTAACCTTCATATAAATGGTTGTATATATTTGTATTTTTTGTTATTTTATATTATATATGTATTAGATCATACAATGTGGTCTNAAATATACGGCCAGCTAGTATTTACTCTTTTATAAACCCTTCGCCTCTTGAGGCTTCCATGAGAATGTCCCAAAAAATCTCACACCAGTCGTTCTCAAGGTCATCCAGCTGTAAACACAATGACTCATCTGTCTTAGATTTCACAGAAAAGCGAGACAATGGAAAATAAATTCTGAAGCTTTTTCTTCAAAATTAACGCATTTCGTTCGTTTTTTTCAGTTTTAAGTATTTTTTATGTTTAATTACATTAATATTAAAAATTGCTGCGTACCCAACGAGTTAAAATATTAATAGGAATAGTTTAAATGGCTTTAAGAAATACATCGTTCACAAACTAATCATTTACTTTATAATACATTAAATATAGAAAAGATATATATATATATAATTTATTCATTATTCAATAAAGTTAATAAATATTATGGATAAATGTCAAATTTATTTTATGATGAAAGTGTATATTGAAATAAAACTATCAAAAGACACAATCTCTAAAATAATTAGAGCATATAAGGAGAATCGACAATTAAAAAAAGCTATCTCCTTTGCTTTTAAACTTCTAATTAAATTTTACAAAAATATGTCAGGTACAAACTGAATACCTTTAGCAGTCCCGATCAGAAATAAAGATTTTACACATTTTCTTACGCTGATGACCTATATAACATTATAATAAAAACGCAGAAGGTCAACGAAGATGAGAACATTAAACTGTAGTTAACGTTATATTCGTTTCAAAAAATACAATAGTTTACATAATGAGTATAACTAAATCGAATATACACGTCACGTACTTTTTTATTAAAAGAAATATACATTGTGTTTTTTCAACACCTTCGAAATTACTTAAGCTGTTCTTTTTTTTTCGAACTTTTTCTGTTGCTTTCGTAAACCGTGTCACACCGTGCGAATTCCTGCTGCGCACGCAACTGCAACTGCGACAACTGTTCCCATTAACTAGTAAATTCATTTTGAAAACAGGAGCGACTAGGGTTGCAACCTAAAAACTTAGTCTCGCCCAGAGACGATGATTTAAGAAACAAAAAATAACCCATATACAGTTTTTATTTATATAAATCCCATAAAAACAATTAAGTGTTAATCGTGCGTAATTTAAGGTTGATTAAAATCGCCTATTATTTGTTTATTGTTCAAAGTAACA